>NW_025755552.1:0-7635 GCF_021184085.1 Oncorhynchus gorbuscha
GCCTCCCAAGTGGCGCAGCGGTCTAAAGCACTGCATTGCAGTGTTGTGGAATCACTTCAGCCTGGGGTTCGATCCGGCCGTGACTGTGAGTCCCGTAGGGTGGTGCACAATTGGCCCAGCGTCATCCAGGGTAGGGTTTGGCTGAGGGGCTTTACTTGGCTCATCACGCTCTAGCAACTCCATGTGGTGGGTGCCTGTAAGCTGACTTCGGTGTTTAGTTGAATGTTGTTTCCTCTGACACATTGGTGAAGCTGGCTTCTGGGTTAAGTGAGCGGGTGTTAAGAAGCACAGCTTGGCAGGTCATGTTTTGGAGGCAATGAGTTTGACTGAGGGAGGGGGGGGGCTTTATTGTTTTGGAGGACAGATGACAGATGACATCGCCTCTCCCGAGCCTGTTGGGGGGTTGCAGCAATGAGACAATTTTGTAATTGGATTGCAATTGGATATCATGAAAAAGGGGGTAACATTTTTTTTTTAAATATGCAACCTCAATCCTATCCCTCTAGGCAATTTCAAGAAACATACTTCAGTCCCACTAAAGTTACTGTGTTACTGATATATTGCTGCTTTATGTCCTGGTCAGGTGCATTCCTGGTTCCCTACCTGCTGATGCTGCTGGTGATGGGAATTCCTCTGCTCTACATGGAGCTGATTCTGGGACAGTACATGAGAAGAGGGCCTGTTCATGCCCTGGCTAAAGCCTGCCCGCTGCTCAAAGGTACTGAAGCATACAGTATCTGTCCCCCCCTCTACTGGAGCATAATTTTAGTGTCGCGTTTTTACATAGTCAAACTAAAAATGGCAAAGTCAAACTAAAACCGTCAGTCAAACATAAACCTATGAAATGGCCCTGGTGTCAGGGTCATAAACATTTTGCTGACTCACTCACTATGCATAAGGTTGTAACTAACTAAGTATTTTAAGATTCATGTAAGTTGTAAATGACAGCAGTGACAATGTTATTTGCCCGTCCCTTAGGAGTGGGCCTGGCGACTGTGGCCATCTCCTTCATCATGTGTACTTACTACAACATCATCATCACATGGGGTCTGTACTACCTGTTCAGCTCCTTCCAGAGTCCGCTGCCCTGGCAAAGCTGCAACAACACATGGAACACCCCCAACTGCACCGATCACATAAACCCGAACACCAGCTCACACTCCTCCACCGCCAGCCAGCAGTTCTTCAAGTAGGTCTTACTCTCAATGTGGGCTAGCCCAGAGCCATACTCCTCTATGTACACTCCCCTATGTACTGTATTTATTTTGACAGTGAAGTTAAAACTGTTAATTTGGCTCTATACTCTAGATCAAATGTTATATACTGAATGATGCGACAGTACAGAATGTCACCTTTTATTTGAAGAGATGTTCATACATGTGTTTAACGATTTAGAAGTGAATCCACTTTTTTTTTACCTACCTGATTTAACTAGGCAAGTCAGTTAAGAACACATTCTTATTTTCAATGACAGCCTAGGAACATTGGGTTAACTACCTTGTTCAGAGGCAGAAAAACAGAGTTTTACATTGTCATCTCGGGGATTCGATCTTGCAACCTTTTGGTTACTAGTCCAACGCTCTAACCACTAGGCTACCTGCCGCCCCGCTTGATGTATCTAGTCCCCCATTTGAAGTATTTGGACAAATTCATTTATAGCGTATAAAAGTTTAGTCAAAAGTTTAGCATTTGTTCCCATATTCCTATAATGCAATGACTACATCAAACTTGTGACTACAAACTTGTTGGATGCATTTGCAGTTTGTTTTGGTTGTGTTTCGGAATTATGTTGTGCCCGATAGAAATTAATGGTAAATAATGTATTGTCATTTTGGAGTCACTTTTATTGTAAATAAGAATATGTTGTTGAACACTTCTACATTAATGTGGATGCTACCATGACTACAGATAATCATGAATGAATCGTAAATAATGTTGAGTGGGAAAGATGCACGAGGCGCATGCGCTTACCAATAGGATGCATGGGTAGTGAGTAGCTCCATTATGTATCAACAAAACTGTGGTTATATACAGTACATTCGGAAATTATTCAGACCCTTTGACTTTTTCCACATTTTGTTACGTTACAGCCTAATTCTAAAATGTATTAAATAACAAATGTTCCTTGTCAATCTACACACATTACCCCAGACTTTCAGCATGTATGGCGGCAGAGAAGTCAGACGCAGGAGAGAAATAACTGAGCAGTTTAGTAACAAAAACCCACCGGAAAACAGAATATGTCATGTTTGTCATTTATTATCATGTCTTGTCCCTGTGCTCCCCATGCTATTCGTTTCCCTCTGCTGGTCTTATTTGGTTCTTTCCCTCCTTCTATCCCTCTCTCTCCCCCTCCCTCTCTCACTCTCTCGCTCTCTCTTCTCTCTATCGTTCCGTTCCTGCTCCCAGCTGTTCCTATTCCCCTAATCATCATTTAATCTTCCCACACCTGTTCCCGATCCTTTCCCTGATTAGAGTCCCTATTTATTCCTTTGTGATCCGTTCCTGTCCCGTCGGTTCCTTGTATTGTATTCACTATGCTGTGATTAAGTGCTTTCGCCCCTGTCCTGTCGTGTTTTTGCTGTGATTGTGTATCGCCCTGTCCTGTCGTGTTTTTTGCTCGTCAGATGCTGCGTGTGAGCAGGTGTCTCTGTCGACTGCGGCCTGCGCCTACCCTAAGCCACCTGCAGTCTGTGGCCGCTTCTCCAGTTGTTTCCCCTCTACAAGTCTAGAGGATTTCTGTTATTCCGTTTTGGACTTAAATAAACTCTGTTTCTGTTAAGTCGCTTTTGGGTCCTCTTTCACCTGCATGACAGAAGGAACCGACCAAGGAATGGACCCAGCGACTACAGACGCTCGTTACACTGCCGTCAAGATCCAAGGAGCCATGCTCGGCAGACACGAGCAGGAATTGTCTGCTGCCTCGCCATGCCGTGAGAACCTGGCCGCTCAGGTTTCCGACCTCTCTGGACAGTTCCAGAGTCTACGCCTCCGTGCCACCTGTTACTTCCTGGCCTGCCGAGCTCCAGAACCTAGGTTAATAACCCACCTTGCTACTCCGGGCAGCCCACTGAGTGCCGCTCCTTTCACGCAGTGTGAGATCAGTGTCCTCTCTCCAACCCAACACATACTCAGAGAGAGAGCTCGGGCTGCTTACGTCATTTCACTCCTACCGCCGGGCTCGAGAATGGGGCACAGCTATCTGGGAGGCAAGGGCTGATTGCTCTAACAAATTCCAGAACTTTAAAGAGGAGATGATTCGGGTTTTGACCGTTCAGTTTTTGTAGGGAGGTCTCAGGGCCCTGGCTTCCTTATGCCAAGGTGAACGGTCCATAACGGATTATTCTATTGAGTTTCTCGCGACTCTTGCTGCCTCTAGTGAGTGGAACGAGTCACCGCTGCTCGCTCGTTTTCTGAGGGACTCCACGCAGTGGTTAAGGATGAGATTCTCTCCGGAGGTTCCATCAGATGTGGATTCTTTGATTGCTCGCCATCCGCATAGAACGACGGGTAGATCTTCGTCACCGGGCTCGTGGGAGAGAGCTCGCATCAACGGTGTTTCCTGCTCCGCATCGCAACCATCTCCCTCCTCTGGCTTTGAGACTGAGCCCATGCAGCTGGGAGGGATTCCGCATCTCGAATAAGGAGAGGGAACGGGAGGATCACCAACCGCCTGTGCCTCTATTGTGAGTTGCTGACATTTTGTTAATTCATGTCCAGTAAGAGGCCAGAGCCCATCAGTAAGCGGAGGGCTACTGGTGAGCGCTACTACTCAGGTCCTTCATCTAGATCTTGTACTACTATGTCGGTCCATCTACGCTGGACCGGTTCGGGGTGCTACATGCAGTGCTTTGATTGACTCTTGGGGCTGAGGGGTTGTTTCATGACGATGGGCTCGGAAACATAACATTCCTTTCTATCGTTAGACAGGCCTACGCCCATGTTTGCCTTAGATGGTAGTCATCTTCCCAGTATCAAATTTTGAGACACTACCTTTAACTCTCACAGTATCTGGTAACCACAGTGAGACTATTTCTTTTTGATTTTCCGTTCACCGTTTACACCTGTTGTTTTGGGTCATCCCTGGCTAGTATGTCATAATCCTTCTATTAATTGGTCTAGTAATTCTATCCTATCCTGGAACGTTTCTTGTCATGTGAAGTGTTTAATGTCTGCCATCCCTCCCGTTTCTTCTGTCCCTACTTCTCAGGAGGAACCTGGCGATTTGACAGGAGTGCCGGAGGAATATCATGATCTGCGCACGGTCTTCAGTCGGTCCCGAGCCAACTCCCTTCCTCCTCACCGGTCGTATGATTGTAGTATTGATCTCCTTCCGGGGACCACTCCTCCTCGAGGTAGACTATACTCTCTGTCGGCTCCCGAACGTAAGGCTCTCGAGGATTATTTGTCTGTGTCTCTTGACGCCGGTACCATAGTGCCTTCTTCTTCTCCGGCCGGGGCGGGGTTCTTTTTTGTTAAAAGAAGGACGGTACTCTGCGCCCCTGCGTGGATTATCGAGGGCTGAATGACATAACGGTTAAGAATCGTTATCCGCTTCCCCTTATGTCATCAGCCTTCGAGATTCTGCAGGGAGCCAGGTGCTTTACTAAGTTGGACCTTCGTAACGCTTACCATCTCGTGCGCATCAGAGAGGGGGACGAGTGGAAAACGGCGTTTAACACTCCGTTAGGGCATTTTGAGTACCGGGTTCTGCCGTTCGGTCTCGCCAATGCGCCAGCTGTTTTTCAGGCATTAGTTAATGATGTTCTGAGAGACATGCTGAACATTTTTGTTTTTGTCTATCTTGACGATATCCTGATTTTTTCTCCGTCACTCGAGATTCATGTTCAGCACGTTCGACGTGTTCTACAGCGCCTTTTAGAGAATTGTCTCTACGTAAAGGCTGAGAAGTGCTCTTTTCATGTCTCCTCCGTTACTTTTCTCGGTTCCGTTATTTCCGCTGAAGGCATTCAGATGGATTCCGCTAAGGTCCAAGCTGTCAGTGATTGGCCCGTTCCAAGGTCACGTGTCGAGTTGCAGCGCTTTTAGGTTTCGCTAATTTCTATCGGCGTTTCATTCGTAATTTCGGTCAAGTTGCTGCCCCTCTCACAGCTCTTACTTCTGTCAAGACGTGTTTTAAGTGGTCCGGTTCCGCCCAGGGAGCTTTTGATCTTCTAAAAGAACGCTTTACGTCCGCTCCTATCCTCGTTACTCCTGACGTCACTAGACAATTCATTGTCGAGGTTGGCGCTTCAGAGGTAGGCGTGGGAGCCATCCTATCCCAGCGCTTCCAGTCTGACGATAAGGTTCATCCTTGCGCTTATTTTTCTCATCGCCTGTCGCCATCTGAGCGCAACTATGATGTGGGTAACCGTGAACTGCTCGCCATCCGCTTAGCCCTAGGCGAATGGCGACAGTGGTTGGAGGGGCGACCGTTCCTTTTGTCGTTTGGACAGACCATAAGAACCTTGAGTACATCCGTTCTGCCAAACGACTTAATGCCCGTCAAGCTCGTTGGGCGTTGTTTTTCGCTCGTTTCGAGTTTGTGATTTCTTACCGTCCGGGTAGCAAGAACACCAAGCCTGATGCCTTATCCCGTCTGTTTAGTTCTTCTGTGGCTTCTACTGATCCCGAGGGGATTCTTCCTTATGGGCGTGTTGTCGGGTTAACAGTCTGGGGAATTGAAAGACAGGTTAAGCAAGCACTCACGCACACTGCGTCGCCGCGCGCTTGTCCTAGTAACCTCCTTTTCGTTCCTGTTTCCACTCGTCTGGCTGTTCTTCAGTGGGCTCACTCTGCCAAGTTAGCTGGTCATCCCGGTGTTCGAGGCACTCTTGCGTCTATTCGCCAGCGCTTTTGGTGGCCGACTCAGGAGCGTGACACGCGCCGTTTCGTGGCTGCTTGTTCGGACTGCGCGCAGACTAAGTCGGGTAACTCTCCTCCTGCCGGTCGTCTCAGACCGCTCCCCATTCCTTCTCGACCATGGTCTCACATTGCCTTAGACTTCATTACCGGTCTGCCTTTGTCTGCGGGGAAGACTGTGATTCTGACGGTTGTCGATAGGTTCTCTAAGGCGGCACATTTCATTCCCCTCGCTAAACTTCCTTCCGCTAAGGAGACGGCACAAATCATTATTGAGAATGTATTCAGAATTCATGGCCTCCCGTTAGACGCCGTTTCAGACAGAGGCCCGCAATTCACGTCACAGTTTTGGAGGGAGTTCTGTCGTTTGATTGGTGCGTCCGTCAGTCTCTCTTCCGGGTTTCATCCCCAGTCTAACGGTCAAGCAGAGAGGGCCAATCAGACGATTGGTCGCATACTACGCAGCCTTTCTTTCAGAAACCCTGCGTCTTGGGCAGAACAGCTCCCCTGGGCAGAATACGCTCATAGTCGCTTCCTTCGTCTGCTACCGGGTTATCTCCGTTTCAGAGTAGTCTGGGTTACCAGCCTCCTCTGTTCTCATCCCAGCTTGCCGAGTCCAGCGTTCCCTCCGCTCAAGCGTTTGTCCAACGTTGTGAGCGCACCTGGAGGAGGGTGAGGTCTGCACTTTGCCGTTACAGGGCACAGACGGTGAGAGCCGCCAATAAACGCAGGATTAAGAGTCCAAGGTATTGTTGCGGCCAGAGAGTGTGGCTTTCCACTCGCAACCTTCCTCTTACGACAGCTTCTCGTAAGTTGACTCCGCGGTTCATTGGTCCGTTCCGTGTCTCCCAGGTCGTCAATCCTGTCGCTGTGCGACTGCTTCTTCCGCGACATCTTCGTCGCGTCCATCCTGTCTTCCATGTCTCCTGTGTTAAGCCCTTTCTTCGCACCCCCGTTCGTCTTCCCTCCCCCTCCCGTCCTTGTCGAGAGCGCACCTATTTACAAGGTACATAAGATCATGGACATGCGTTCTCGGGGACGGGGTCACCAATACCTGAGTGGATTGGGAGGGTTACGGTCCTGAGGAGAGGAGTTGGGTTCCGTCTCGGGACGTGCTGGACCGTTCACTCATCGATGATTTCCTCCCGTTGCCGCCAGGATTCCTCCTCGAGTGCGCCAGGAGGCGCTCGGTGAGTGGGGGGTACTGTCATGTTTGTCATTTATTATCATGTCTTGTCCCTGTGCTCCCCATGCTATTCGTTTCCCTCTGCTGGTCTTATTTGGTTCTTTCCCTCCTTCTATCCCTCTCTCTCCCCCTCCCTCTCTCACTCTCTCGCTCTCTCTTCTCTCTATCGTTCCGTTCCTGCTCCCAGCTGTTCCTATTCCCCTAATCATCATTTAATCTTCCCACACCTGTTCCCGATCCTTTCCCCTGATTAGAGTCCCTATTTATTCCTTTGTGATCCGTTCCTGTCCCGTCGGTTCCTTGTATTGTATTCACCATGCTGTGATTGCGTTTCGCCCTGTCCTGTCGTGTTTTTGCTGTGATTGTGTATCGCCCTGTCCTGTCGTGTTTTTGCCTTCGTCAGATGCTGCGTGTGAGCAGGTGTCTCTGTCGACTGCGGCCTGCGCCTACCGAAGCGACCTGCAGTCTGTGGCCGCTTCTCCAGTTGTTTCCCCTCTACAAGTCTAGAGGATTTCTGTTATTCCGTTTTGGACTTAAATAAACTCTGTTTCTGTTAAGTCGCTTTTGGGTCCTCTTTCACCTGCATG
>NW_025755553.1:0-7634 GCF_021184085.1 Oncorhynchus gorbuscha
AAATCAAATCAAATCAAATCAAATCAAATTTTATTTGTCACATACACATGGTTAGCAGATGTTAATGCGAGTGTAGCGAAATGCTTGTGCTTCTAGTTCCGACAATGCAGTGATAACCAACAAGTAATCTAAATAACAATTCCAAAACTACTGTCTTATACACAGTGTAAGGGGATAAGGAACATGTACATAAGGATATATGAATGAGTGATGGTACAGAGCAGCATACAGTAGATGGTATCGAGTACAGTATATACATATGAGATGAGTGTGTAGACAAAGTAAACAAAGTGGCATAGTTAAAGTGGCTAGTGATACATGTGTTACATAAGGATGCAGTCGATGTTGTAGAGTACAGTATATACATATGCATATGAGATGAATAATGTAGGGTAAGTAACATTATATAAGGTAGCATTGTTTAAAGTGGCTAGTGATATATTTACATTTCCATCAATTCCCATTATTAAAATGGCTGGAGTTGGGTCAGTGTCAATGACAGTGTGTTGGCAGCAGCCACTCAATGTTAGTGGTGGCTATTTAACAGTCTGATGGCCTTGAGATAGAAGCTGTTTTTCAGTCTCTCGGTCCCAGCTTTGATGCACCTGTACTGACCTCGCCTTCTGGATGATAGCGGGGTGAACAGGCAGTGGTTCGGGTGGTTGATGTCCTTGATGATCTTTATGGCCTTCCTGTAACAACGGGTGGTGTAGGTGTCCTGGAGGGCAGGTAGTTTGCCCCCGGTGATGCGTTGTGCAGTCCTCACTACCCTCTGGAGAGCCTTACGGTTGAGGGCGGAGCAGTTGCCGTACCAGGCGGTGATACAGACCGCCAGGATGCTCTCGATTGTGCATCTGTAGAAGTTTGTGAGTGCTTTTGGTGACAAGCCGAATTTTTTCAGCCTCCTGAGGTTGAATAGGCGCTGCTGCGCCTTCTTCACGACGCTGTCAGTGTGAGTGGACCAATTCAGTTTGTCTGTGATGTGTATGCCGAGGAACTTAAAACTAGCTACCCTCTCCACTACTGTTCCATCGATGTGGATAGGGGGTGTTCCCTCTGCTGTTTCCTGAAGTCCACAATCATCTCCTTAGTTTTGTTGACGTTGAGTGTGAGGTTATTTTCCTGACACCACACTCCAAGGGCCCTCACCTCCTCCCTGTAGGCCGTCTCGTCGTTGTTGGTAATCAAGCCTACCACTGTTGTGTCGTCCGCAAACTTGATGATTGAGTTGGAGCGTGCGTGGCCACGCAGTCGTGGGTGAACAGGGAGTACAGGAGAGGGCTCAGAACGCACCCTTGTGGGGCCCCGTGTTGAGGATCAGCGGGGAGGAGATGTTGTTGCCTACCCTCACCACCTGGGGGCGGCCCGTCAGGAAGTCCAGTACCCAGTTGCACAGGGCGGGGTCGAGACCCAGGGTCTCGAGCTTGATGACGAGCTTGGAGGGTACTATGGTGTTGAATGCCGAGCTGTAGTCGATGAACAGCATTCTCACATAGGTATTCCTCTTGTCCAGGTGGGTTAGGGCAGTGTGCAGTGTGGTTGAGATTGCATCGTCTGTGGACCTATTTGGGCGGTAAGCAAATTGGAGTGGGTCTAGGGTGTCAGGTAGGGTGGAGGTGATATGGTCCTTGACTAGTCTCTCAAAGCACTTCATGATGACGGAAGTGAGTGCTACGGGGCGGTAGTCGTTTAGCTCAGTTACCTTAGCTTTCTTGGGAACAGGAACAATGGTGGCCCTCTTGAAGCATGTGGGAACAGCAGACTGGTATAGGGATTGATTGAATATGTCCGTAAACACACCGGCCAGCTGGTCTGCGCATGCTCGGAGGGCGCGGCTGGGGATGCCGTCTGGGCCTGCAGCCTTGCGAGGGTTAACACGTTTAAATGTCTTACTCACCTCGGCTGCAGTGAAGGAGAGACTGCATGTTTCCGTTGCAGGCCGTGTCAGTGGCACTGTATTGTCCTCAAAGCGGGCAAAAGTTATTTAGTCTGCCTGGGAGCAAGACAATGCCTGGTCGTGACTGGGCTGGATTTCATCTTGTAGTCCGTGATTGACTGTAGACCCTGCCACATGCCTCTTGTGTCTGAGCCATTGAATTGAGATTCCACTTTGTCTCTGTACTGGCTTAGCTTGTTGATATAGCCTTACGGAGGGAATAGCTGCACTGTTTGTATTCAGTCATGTTGCCAGACACCTTGCCTGATTAAAAGCAGTGGTTCGCTTTCAGTTTCACGCGAATGCTGCCATCAATCCACGGTTTTCTGGTTAGGGAATGTTTTTATCGTTGCTATAGAACGCATCTTGACATATTCACAATGAACTCGCACACCGAATCAGTATTCGTCAATATTCCCATCTGACGCAATACGAAACATGTCCCCAGTCACGTGATGGAAGCAGTCTTTGGAGTGTAGAATAGCTTGTTCTGACCAGCGTTGGACAGACCCTCAGCGTGGAGCCTCTTGTTTTAATTTCTGTCTGTAGGCAGGGATCAGCAAAATGGAGTCGTGGTCAGCTTTCCGAAAGGGGGCGGGGCAGGGCCTTATATGCGTCGCGGAGTTAGAGTAACAATGATCCAAGGTTTTACCACCTGGTTGCGCAATCGATATGCTGATAAAATTTAGGGAGTCTTGTTTTCAGATTGGCTTTGTTAAAATCCCCAGCTACAATGAATGCAGCCTCCGGATAAATGTTTTCCAGTTTGCAAAGAGTTAAATAAAGTTCGTTCAGAGCCATCGATGTGTCTGCTTGGGGGGGGATATATACGGCTGTGATTATAATCGAAGAGAATTCTCTTGGAACTGTACTGTGCATTTGACAGTTTTGTCATTTAGCAGATGCTCTTGTCCAGAGACATTTTCATACTTTTTTCTGTACTCGTCCCCGTGGGAATCCAACCCACAACCCTGGCGTTGCAAACGCCATGCTCTACCAACTGAGTCACGCTGGACCCCCACATTTCTCATTTACATAGCTATTTAAATGAGTGGTATAATACTTTGTCTCTCACTTAGAGGTCTTTAAGTTAAGTGTATTGTAATAGATTTCAAATATGAAAAGTTAAATCCACTCTTGTTAATAAATCAGTGGCAATCGAGAAGTGTATTGCATTATGTTTGTAGCCCTGCATTGTAATACTGTGACACTAGACACTCAGACTATTCTCTCTGCTTACTTAGATTCAAGTTATTCTCCCAAGTCACTTTTAAAAAAAATAGTTTGTGGTCGAGGGTGTACAATTATTTGGAGAGACAAGCTCTGCCTCAGTACACTAGTTTTTATGAATTTAGAACTTCTGGGGAGGGCCCCTGTGAAGCTGTGAGAATGAAATGACATGTAGTCTGCGTCCCGAATGGCACCTATCCTCTATATAGTGCCTCACTTTTGACCAGATCTCTATGGGTCGTAGTCAAAAGTAGAGCACTGCATAGGAATAGTGTGCCATTTGGGGTGCAACCATAGACAATCCTGCACACCATGTTCCAGCTTCCCACCCGCTGCTAACTGAGTCATGGAGACATGACTGGCAGATAGGCAGCATCCCCCACAGGAATAACATCGGCTGCTTCCCAAATGGCACCCTATTTCCTATAGTGCAATACATTTAACTAAGGCCCATAGGGCTCTGGTTCACAGTAGTGCAGTATATTGAAAATAGTGTGCCATTTGGGATGTAGCCATAAAACCCCAGTCAGTTAGCACCATCATGCAGCCCAAATCAGGCCTCAATGGAACTAGTGCAGTGTCTGTCAGTCTGCTCTGTCTGTATGGCTGTCGCTGTGAACATATTGATTTATAAAGTGAGGTGGCTGATTGGACAGTGCTCACCAGACTGTGAAATGTCTGCAGCCAGCATACCCTGTATCAGGAGCCTAGCTTCGAGGCCCAGCTCTGGGAGGGAAGAGACGGTTGGTCGGGTGAGAGAGGGCTACTGGGTCCTGTGCTGTGAACAACTCTCTGTCTTGTGCAGTGCTGAATCTTAATCTGACTCTCTGAAATGAACTTTGAGTGAGCCTCTGTCGTCTCTCTCTCTTTCTCGCTCTTTCTCTCTCTGTCGTCTCTTCTTATCTTACCCATTTCTCTTTCTACTCTCTCTCTCTATTTTTTTCTCTATTCAATTAAATTTGCTTTATTGGCATGACACAACAATGTACATATTGCCCAAGCTTTCTTTGGATATTTACAATATGAAAATAATAAGAATCAAAATTGTCAATGGGGGGCCTCCCGGGTGGCCACCAGAGACTCTGGGTTCGCGCACAGGCTCTGTCGCAACCGGCCACGACCGGGAGGTCCGTGGGGCGACGCACAATTGGCCTAGCGTCGTCCGGGTTAGGGAGGGTTTGGTCGGTAGGGATATCGTTGTGAATCAGAGGATGCATGACTTTCGACCTTCGTCTCTCCCGAGCCCGTATGGGAGTTGTAGCGATGAGACAAGATAGTAGCTACTAATAATTGGATACCACGAAATTGGGGATAAAAAGGTGGTATAAATTCAACAAAAAAAAAACTAAAATTGTCAACGGGACAACAGTAACAACAATAACCAAGGGTCAAAATAACAATGGATTGAACAATAACAATAAGCATACAGTAGAGGACATGTGCAGGTTGATTGGTCTGTCAGACACTGTCCCTCATCTTATGGCAGGCAGCAATGTAGTGCGCTGCCAACCCACAGCTCTCTGTGTCCTCCCCCAACAGGACTCTCTCTCTACCTCTCTCGCTCTCTACCTCTCTCGCTCTCTACCTCTCTCGCTCTCTACCTCTCTCGCTCTCTACCTCTCTCGCTCTCTACCTCTCTCGCTCTCTACCTCTCTCGCTCTCTACCTCTCTCTTTACATCTTTCTCTCTACCTCTCTACATCTCTCTCTCTACGTCTCTACCTCTCTACATCTCTCTCTCTACGTCTCTACCTCTCTACGTCTCTACCTCTCTACATCTCTCTCTCTACGTCTCTTCCTCTCTCTTTACATATTTTCTCTCTAACTCTACATCCACTCTCTCTGTCTCTCTCTCTACATCTCACTCTCTACGTCTCTACCTCTCTACATCTCTCTCTCTCGTCTCTACCTCTACATCTCTCTCTCTACGTCTCTACCTCTCTACATCTCTCTCTCTACGTCTCTTCCTCTCTCTTTACATATTTCTCTCTAACTCTCTACATCTCACTCTCTGTCTCTCCCTCTCTACATCTCACTCTCTACGTCTCTACCTCTCTACATCTCTCTCTCTACGTCTCTTCCTCTCTCTTTACATATTTCTCTCTAACTCTCTACATCTCACTCTCTTGCTCCCTCTCTACATCACTCTCTACGTCTCTACCTCTCTACATCTCTCTCTCTACGTCTCTTCCTCTCTCTTTACATATTTCTCTCTAACTCTCTACATCTCACTCTCTGTCTCTCCCTCTCTACATCTCACTCTCTACGTCTCTACCTCTCTACATCTCTCTCTACGTCTTCACTCCCCCTTTACATATCTTTCTCTAACTCTCCCACATCTCACTTACGTCTCTCTCTCTACGTCTCTACCTCTCATCTCTACATCTCTCTCTCTCATTGTTTCACCTTCTACATCTCACTCTACATCTCTCTATTGCCTCTACCTCTACATCTCTCTACGTCTTCTACCTCTCTACATCTTCTCTCTTACTGCCTCTACTCTCTACATCTCACTCTCTGCCGTCTCTACCTCTCTACATCTCTCTCTATCGTCTCTACCTCTCTACATCTCTCTCTCTCACGTCTACCTCTGGTACATCTCTCTCTCTCTCACGTCTCACCCTCTCTCTTTACATATTTCTCTCTAACTCTCTACATCTCACTCTCTGTCTCTCCCCTCTCTACATCTCCTCTCTACATCTCTCTCTCACGTCTCTACCTCTCTACATCTCTCTCTCTCTCGTCTCTACCTCTCTACATCTCTCATCTCTCACGTCTCTACCTCTCTACATCTCTCTCTCTCTCGTCTCTACCTCTCTACATCTCTCTCTCTACGTCTCTACCTCTCTACATCTCTCTCTCTCTATGTCTCTACCTCTTTACATATTTCTCTCTAACTCTCTACATCTCACTCTCTACCTCTCTACATCTCACTCTCTACCTCTCTACATCTCACTCTCTACCTCTCTACATCTCTCTCTCTACATCTCTCTCTCTCTACGTCTCTACCTCTCTACATCTCTCTCTCTCTACGTCTCTACCTCTCTACATCTCACTCTCTACGTCTCTACCTCTCTACATCTCTCTCTCGTCTCTACTCTCTCTTTACATATTTCTCTCTAACTCTCTACATCTCACTCTCTGTCTCTCCCTCTCTACATCTCACTCTCTACATCTCACTCTCTGTCTCTCCCTCTCTACATCTCACTCTCTACGTCTCTACCTCTCTACATCTCACTCTCTACATCTCTCTCTCTACGTCTCTACCTCTCTACATCTCTCTCTCTCTACGTCTCTACCTCTCTACATCTCTCTCTCTCTACGTCTCTACCTCTCTACATCTCTCTCTCTCTCTCTCGTCTCTACCTTCTACATCTCTCTCTCTCTCGTCTCTACCTCTCTCTTTACATATTTCTCTCTAACTCTCATCTCATTCTCTGTCTCTCCTCTCTACATCTCACTCTCTACATCTCTCTCTCACGTCTCTACCTCTCTACATCTCTCTTTCATACGTTTCATTTTCACATCTTCTCTCACGCTCACTTCTACATCTCTCTCTCTCACGCTCTACCTCTCACATCTTCTCTGCGTCTCTACCTCTCATATTTTCAATCCCCTGCATCTCACTTTCTACCTCTCTACATCTCACTCTCTACCTCTCTACATCTCACTCTCTCTATGTCTCTACCTCTCTACATCTCTCTCTCTCTATGTCTCTACCTCTCTCTTTACATATTTCTCTCTAACTCTCTACATCTCACTCTCTACCTCTCTACATCTCACTCTCTCTACGTCTCTACCTCTCTACATCTCTCTCTCTCTACGTCTCTACCTCTCTACATCTCTCTCTCTCTACGTCTCTACCTCTCTACATCTCTCTCTCTACGTCTCTACCTCTCTACATCTCTCTCTCTCTATGTCTCTACCTCTCTCTTTACATATTTCTCTCTAACTCTCTACATCTCACTCTCTGTCTCTCCCTCTCTACATCTCACTCTCTACATCTCACTCTCTGTCTCTCCCTCTCTACATCTCACTCTCTACCTCTCTACATCTCTCTCTCTCTACGTCTCTACCTCTCTACATCTCTCTCTCTCTACGTCTCTACCTCTCTACATCTCTCTCTCTCTACGTCTCTACCTCTCTACATCTCTCTCTCTACGTCTCTACCTCTCTACATCTCTCTCTCTCCCTCTCTACATCTCACTCTCTACCTCTCTACATCTCTCTCTCTACGTCTCTACCTCTCTACATCTCACTCTCTCCCTCTCTACATCTCACTCTCTACCTCTCTACATCTCTCTCTCTACGTCTCTACCTCTCTACATCTCACTCTCTACCTCTCTACGTCTCTACCTCTCTACATCTCACTCTCTCCCTCTCTACATCTCACTCTCTACCTCTCTACATCTCTCTCTACGTCTCTACCTCTCTACATCTCTCTCTACGTCTCTACCTCTCTACATCTC
>NW_025755554.1:0-7634 GCF_021184085.1 Oncorhynchus gorbuscha
GGTGGGTTACGTACCCATTTATTTGATCATTTTGTTTGCCGGTAGGTTTTGTTAGTTAACAGCACCGTTGGAATCACAGTTATTTCTCTCCTGCGTCTGACTTCTCTGCCTACATTATCTAAAAGAAACTGAATGTAATCACATTACGTTACTGAGTTTGGATAATCCCAAAAATGTGATTATTGGTTACGATTTTGGACAGGAAACTGGAAAAGTAAACTACCCAGCTCTGGAAAAGTAACCTACCCAGCTCTGGAAAAGTAACCTACCCAGCTCTGTAAAAGTAACCTACCCAGCTCTGGAAAAGTAACCTACCCAGCTCTGGAAAAGTAACCTACCCAGCTCTGGAAAAGTAACCTACCCAGCTCTGGAAAAGTAACCTACCCAGCTCTGGAAAAGTAACCTACCCAGCGCTGGAAAAGTAACCTACCCAGCTCTGGAAAAGTAAACTACCCAGCTCTGGAAAAGTAACCTACCCAGCTCTGGAAAAGTAACCTACCCAGCTCTGGAAAAGTAACCTACCCAGCTCTGGAAAAGTAACCTACCCAGCTCTGGAAAAGTAACCTACCCAGCGCTGGAAAAGTAACCTACCCAGCTCTGGAAAAGTAAACTACCCAGCTCTGGAAAAGTAACCTACCCAGCTCTGGAAAAGTAACCTACCCAGCTCTGGAAAAGTAACCTACCCAGTTCTGGAAGAGTAACCTACCCAGCTCTGGAAAAGTAACCTACCCAGCTCTGTAAAAGTAACCTACCCAGCTCTGGAAAAGTAACCTACCCAGCTCTGGAAAAGTAACCTACCCAGTTCTGGAAAAGTAACCTACCCAGCTCTGGAAAAGTAACCTACCCAGCTCTGGAAAAGTAACCTACCCAGCTCTGGAAAAGTAACCTACCCAGCTCTGCTCAGGAATGACGTGGAGATGAATATGTTGGGACAAACATTCCCATCCAGAATACATTACAAATGACCTCTCTTCTCTCACTACCCTGCAAAGGCACGTAATATCATGTTAGAGCTACTCTCTTGCCCCTCCATTGGTCCAGTAATATCATGTTAGAGCTACCCTCTGGCCCCTCCATTGGTCCAGTAATATCATGTTAGAGCTACTCTCTGGCCACTCCATTGGTCCAGTAATATCATGTTAGAGCTACTCTCTGGCCCCTCCATTGGTCCAGTAATATCATGTTAGAGCTACTCTCTTGCCCCTCCATTGGTCCAGTAATATCATGTTAGAGCTACTCTCTGGCCCCTCCATTGGTCCAGTAACATCATGTTAGAGCTACTCTCTGGCCCCTCCATTGGTCCAGTAATATCATGTTAGAGCTACTCTCTGGCCCCTCCATTGGTCCAGTAACATCATGTTAGAGCTACTCTCTGGCCCCTCCATTGGTCCAGTAATATCATGTTAGAGCACAATACTGGTTTAGTAATAACAGCTGTAGGATTAGCTAATTACTGCCCATAGCCAGTCATAGATCCTGAAGCCCATAACCAGGCCCTGTCTACGTCTCCCAGCCACTCTGAAACCCCTCAGGCCTGTATACTGAGACACTCCTAGTTTCACATGAGGTGTTTGATGGTGTGATGGCGTTGCAGTGGATAGCTGCATTCATACCGTCTCCTGACCAAATGTGCTATTTTAGGTGTTTTTAAAATTTATTTTTACGATGATATTAACTTTTTTCGTACATAATTATTTCCGCCATCAATTCCTTTGACCAAAAACAGCTTCTGGATATCAGAACATGCATCACTAACCTCCATTTGGATGAAGATTTCTACTTCAACGAGTCTGCAGCTCTGGACGTTCTGCTTACCAGGCCCCGATCCCCGGGAATCAATAGAGGAAGTGTTGGCGAAAGAAAGGCAAGAGAGGCGGCGTCATGATTAGATCGCCGAGCATCTAGATCGCCCTCTGTTCTGTTGCCGAACGTACAATCAAACTGGACAAGCTCTGTTTGAGACTATCCTAGCTCCATTAGAGACTATCCTAGCTCCATTAGAGACTATCCTAGCTCCATTAGAGACTATTCTAGCTCTGTTTGAGACTATCCTAGCTCTGTTTGAGACTATCCTAGCTCCATTAGAGACTATCCTAGCTCTGTTTGAGACTATTCTAGCTCTGTTTGAGACTATCCTAACTCTGTTTGAGACTATCCTAACTCTGTTTGAGACTATTCTAGCTCTGTTAGAGACTATCCTAGCTCTGTTTGAGACTATCCTAACTCTGTTTGAGACTATCCTAACTCTGTTTGAGACTATTCTAGCTCTGTTAGAGACTATCCTAGCTCTGTTTGAGACTATTCTAGCTCTGTTAGAGACTATCCTAGCTCTGTTTGAGACTATCCTAACTCTGTTTGAGACTATCCTAACTCTGTTTGAGACTATTCTAGCTCTGTTTGAGACTATCCTAACTCTGTTTGAGACTATCCTAGCTCCATTAGAGACTATCCTAGCTCCATTAGAGACTATCCTAGCTCCATTAGAGACTATCCTAGCTCCATTAGAGACTATCCTAGCTCCATTAGAGACTATCCTAACTCTGTTTGAGACTATCCTAGCTCTGTTTGAGACTATCCTAACTCTGTTTGAGACTATCCTAGCTCTGTTTGAGACTATCCTAACTCTGTTTGAGACTATTCTAGCTCTGTTTGAGACTATGCGGTCTCTCCTTCACTGCAGCCGAGGTGAGTAAGACATTTAAACGTGTTAACCCTCGCAAGGCTGCAGGCCCAGACGGCATCCCCAGCCGCGCCCTCAGAGCATGCGCAGACCAGCTGGCCGGTGTGTTTACGGACATATTCAATCAATCCCTATACCAGTCTGCTGTTCCCAAATGCTTCAAGAGGGCCACCATTGTTCCTATTCCCAAGAAAGCTAAGGTAACTGAGCTAAACGACTACCGCTCCGTAGCACTCACTTCCGTCATCATGAAGTGCATTGAGAGACTAGTCAAGGACCATATCACCTCCACCCTACCGGACACCCTAGACCCACTCCAATTTGCTTACCGCCCAAATAGGTCCACAGACGATGCAATCTCAACCACACTGCACACTGCACTAACCCATCTGGACAAGAGGAATACCTATGTGAGAACCCTCCAAGCTCGTCATCAAGCTCGAGACCCTGGGTCTCGAAACCGCCCCTGTGCAACTGGGTACTGGACTTCCTGACGGGCCGCCCCCAGGTGGTGAGGGTAGGCAACAGCATCTCCTCCCCGCTGATCCTCAACACTGGGGCCCCACAAGTGTGCGTTCTGAGCCCTCTCCTGTACTCCCTGTTCACCCACGACTGCGTGGCCCGCGCGCCTCCAACTCCAATCATCAAGTTTGCAGACGACACAACAGTGGTAGGCTTGATTACCAACAACGAAGAGACGGCCTACAGGGAGGGGTGGCCCTCGGAGTGTGGTGTCAGGAAAATAACCCACACTCAACGTCAACAAAACTAAGGAGATGATTGTGGACTTCAGGAAACAGCAGAGGGAACACCCCCTATCCACATCGATGAAACAGTAGTGGAGAGGGTAGCAAGTTTTAAGTTCCTCGGCATACACATCACAGACAAACTGAATTGGTCCCTCACACAGACAGCATCGTGAAGAAGGGCGCAGCAGCGCCTCTTCAACCTCAGGAGGCTGAAGAAATTCGGCTTGTCACCTAAAGCACTCACAAACTTCTACAGATGCACAATCGGAGAGCATCCTGGCGGGATGTATCACCGCCTGGTACGGCAACTGCTCCCCCTCAATCGTAAGGCTCTCCAGGAGTGGTAGTGAGGTCTGCACACGCATCACCAGGGGCAAACTACCTGCCCTCCAGGACACCTACACCACCCGATGTTACAGGAAGGCCATAAAGATCATCAAGGACATCAACCACCCGAGCCACTGCCTGTTCACCCCGCTATCATCCAGAAGGTGAGGTCAGTACAGGTGCATCAAAGCTGGGACCGAGAGACTGAAAAACAGCTTCTATCTCAAGGCCATCAGACTGTTAAACAGCCACCACTAACATTGAGTGGCTGCTGCCAACACACTGACACTGACTCAACTCCAGCCACTTTAATAATGGGAATTGATGGGAAATGATGTAAATATATCACTAGCCACTTTAAACAATGCTACCTTATATAATGTTACTTACCCTACATTATTCATCTCATATGCATACGTATATACTGTACTCTATATCATCGACTGCATCCTTATGTAATACATGTATCACTAGCCACTTTAACTATGCCACTTTGTTTACATACTCATCTCATATGTATATACTGTACTCGATACCATCTACTGTATCTTGCCTATGTTGCTCTGTACCATCACTCATTCATATATCCTTATGTACATATTCTTTATCCCCTTACACTGTGTATTAGACAGTAGTTTTGGAATCGTTAGTTAGATTACTTGTTGGTTATTACTGCATTGTCGGAACTAGAAGCACAAGCATTTCGCTACACTCGCATTAACATCTGCTAACCATGTGTATGTGACAAATATTTGATTTGAATAGTGTTTAACGTGATTTTGAAATGACTACCTCATCTCTGTACCTCACACATATACAGTGCCTTGCGAAAGTATTCGCCCCTCTTGAATTTTGCGACCTTTTGCCACAATTCAGGCCTCAAACATAAAGATATAAAACTGTATTTTTTTGTGAAGAATCAACAACAAGTGGGACACAATCATGAAGTGGAACAACATTTATTGGATATTTAAAACTTTTTTAACAAATCCAAAAACTGAAAAATTTGGCGTGCAAAATTATTCAGCCCCTTTACTTTCAGTGCAGCAAACTCTCTCCAGAAGTTCAGTGAGGATCTCTGAATGGTCCAATGTTGACCTAAATGACTAATGATGAAATGTGGCAAAAGGTCGCAAAGTTCAAGGGGGCCGAATACTTTCGCAAGGCACTGTAATTATCTGTAAAGTCCCTCAGTCGAGCAGTGAATTTCAAAAACACGGATTCAAGACCAGGGAGGTTTTCCTGCAAAGAACCTATTCGTAGATGGCAAAAAACAAGCAGACATTGAATATCCATTGAGCATTTTGGATGATGTAGCATTACAGCTTATGGGGGGTGATAAAGGCCTAAATTCAGCGTTATTAATTACACTTTGTGTGTAATGCTACATCATCCAGTCACTACAAAATGTGGAATAAGTCATGGGGTATGAAAACCTTCTAGAAGGCACTATACATGAGAATGCTGTTTATTGACTACAGCTCAGCGTTCAACACCATAGTGCCATCCAAGGTCATAACTAAGCTCAGGACCCCGGGATTGAACCCCTCCCTCTGCAACTGGATCCTGGACTTCCTGACGGGCCACCCACATGTGGTGAGGGTAGGCAACAACACATCTGCCACGCTGACCCTCAACACGGGGCCAACTCAGAGTGCATGCTTAGTCCCCTCCTGTACTCCATGTTCACCCATAACTGTGTGGCCAGGCACGACTCCAACACCATCATTAAGTTTGCTAATGACACAACTGGTAGCCTGACGTTGAGACCGGCTATAGAGAGGAGGTCAGTGACCTGGCAGTGGGGTGCCAGAACAACAACCTCTCCCTCAACATCAGCAAGACAATGGAGCCGATCATGGACTACAGGAAACGGAGGGTGAGCACGCCCCGTCCACATTGACGGGGCCGTAGTGGGAGCGGGTTAATAGCTTTTAAGTTCCTCAGTTTCCACATCGCTAAGGAATTAACATGGTCCAGGCACACCAACCTGAATAGGGCACGACAACGCCTCTTCCCCCTCAGCAGGCTGAAAATATATTTTGACATGGGCCCTCAGATCCTCAAAACGTTCTACAACTGCACCATTGAGAGCATTATGACTGGCTGCATCACTGCTTGGTATGGCAACTGCTTGGCATCTGACCGCAGGCACTACAGTACGTAAGGCCTAGTACATCACTGGGGCTGAGCTCCCTACTATCCAGGACCTCTATACCAGGCGGTGTCAGAGGAAGGCCTAGTACATCACTGTGGCCAAGCTCCCTGCTATCCAGGACCTCTATACCAGGCGGTGTCAGAGGAAGGCCTAGTACATCACTGTGGCCGAACTCCCTGCGACCCAGGACCTCTATACCAGGCAGTGTTAGAGGAAGGCCTAGTACATCCCTGGGGCCGAGCTCCCTGCTATCCAGGACCTCTATACCAGGCGGTGTCAGAGGAAGGCCTAGTACATCACTGTGGCCGAACTCCCTGCGATCCAGGACCTCTATACCAGGCGGTGTCAGAGGAAGGCCTAGTACATCACTGGGCTGAGCTCCCTACTCCCTACCAGGCGGTGTCAGAGGAAGGCCTAGTACATCAGGAGCTCCCTGCTATCCAGGACCTCTATACCAGGCGGTGTCAGAGGAAGGCCTAGTACATCACTGGGGCTGAGCTCCCTGCTATCCAGGACCTCTATACCAGGCAGTGTCAGAGGTCAAAGACTCCAGCCACCCATGTCAAAGACTGTTCTCTCTGCTAAAGCACGGGGTTATGTAGACAGCCCTGTTGCTCCCAAAACAGAGCTCAAAGTTTGGGAAATGCAACCCTTGCCTAAAGAACAGCTACATGATTTGATGAAAAGCAACAAATAGACACAACATTGTTTCATATTATTTAATAAAAGACTCAGGCAATAGGCTATACAGCTGGCTTCCCTGCCAAATAAGCCTACAAGGAAACTCGATGTGTCTCAATGACGTTGAGTGCCCAAGCGGAGGGGTCTCTGTACTCAGTGTAGTACCTTCCACAAAAATAATTTGCTCAACATAAAGACATGTAAAGCCATTCATCTCCAAACAAGTCCACTCCACAACCACAAAACCCTGTGAGTAGAACTAAAGTGTTCCTTTCAGGGTGTTAATGCCTGTCTAAACAGGGATCCTACAGGTCTATTCTCCTCGGGTAATGGTCTTCGACTCCACTATTCTCTTGTCTTCTCTGTATTTGAACGAGTTACTCTACATTGGGATTCAAAGAACCAGAAGGGTAGTGACTCTGCATAGGGATCTAAAGACCCAGACCAGTAGTGACTCTGCATTGGGATCCAAAGACCCAGACCTGTAGTGACTCTGCTTTGGGATCCAAAGACCCAGACCAGTAGTGACTCTGCTTTGGGATGACTCTGCTTTGGGATCCAAAGACCCAGGACCTGTAGTGACTCTGCTTTGGGATCAAAGACCCAGACTTCTATTGACTCTACTGTGGGACCTGTATTTGTTTGTTTTATCCTAGAACAAAATTTCATGGTCTAGGGTCCATGTCAGTCCTGTGTTAAGATCTAAGGGGTGAGAGTAGGAGAGAGGGAGGAGGGTGAGTATGAGAGGAGTGAGAGGAAATTGATATAATAATAATAATATATGCCATTTAGCAGACGCTTTTATCCAAAGCGACTTACAGTCATGTGTGCATACATTCTACGTATGGGTGGTCCCGGGAATCGAACCCACTACCCTGGCGTTAAAAGCGCCATGCTCTACCAACTGAGCTACAGAAAGACCATAGGAGGAGGGGTGAGAGGAGGAGAGGAGGAGTGAGAGTAGGAGAGGAGGAGTGAGAGTAGGAGAGGAGGGGTGAGAGTAGGAGAGGAGGGGTGAGAGTAGGAGAGGAGGGGTGAG
>NW_025755555.1:0-7634 GCF_021184085.1 Oncorhynchus gorbuscha
CCTGTCTTTACCGTAACGGGCCTGTCAGGACCAATGACAACTGTCTCTACCGTAACGGGCCTGTCAGGACCAATGACAACTGTCTTTACCGTAACGGGCCTGTCAGGACCAATGACAACTGTCGCTACCGTAACGGGCCTGTCAGGACCAATGACAACTGTCCTTACCGTAACAGGCCTGTCTTTACAGTAACAGGCCTGTCAGGACCAATGACAACTGTCTTTACCGTAACGGGCCTGTCAGGACCAATGACAACTGTCTCTGCCGTAACGGACGCAATGGAAGGACCAGTGACAACTGTCCTTACCGTAACGGGCCTGTCAGGACCAATGACAACCTGTCTTTACCGTAACGAACCTGTCAGGACCAAGGACAACTGTCTCTACCGTAACAGGCCTGTCTTTACAGTAACAGGCCTGTCAGGACCAATGACAACTGTCTTTACCGTAACGGGCCTGTCAGGACCAATGACAACTGTCTTTACCGTAATGGGCCTGTCAGGACCAATGACAACTGTCTTTACCGTAATGGGCCTGTCAGGACCAATGACAACTGTCTTTACCGTAGCATGGGCCTGTCAGGACCAATGACAACTGTCTTCCGTAATGGGCCTGTCAGGACCAATGACAACTGTCCTTACCGTAACGGGCCTGTCAGGACCAATGACAACTGTCTCTACCGTAATGGGCCTGTCCAGGACCAATGACAACTGTCTTTACAGTAACGGGCCTGTCAGGACCAATGACAACTGTCTTTACCGTAACAGGCCTGTCAGGACCAATGACAACTGTCTCTACCGTAACAGGCCTGTCTTTACCGTAATGGGCCTGTCAGGACCAATGACAACTGTCTTTACGTAACTGTCTTTACCGTAATGGGCCTGTCAGGACCAATGACAACTGTCTTTACCGTAATGGGCCTGTCAGGACCAATGACAACTGTCTTTACCGTAATGGGCCTGTCAGGACCAATGACAACTGTCTTTACCGTAATGGGCCTGTCAGGACCAATGACAACTGTCTTTACCGTAACGGGCCTGTCAGGACCAAGGACAACTGACGTAACAGGCCTGTCAGGACCAATGACAACTGTCTTTAAGTAACGGGCCTGTCAGGACCAATGACAACTGTCTTACCGTAACGAACCTGTCAGGACCAAGGACAACTGTCTCTACCGTAACAGGCCTGTCTTTACAGTAACAGGCCTGTCAGGACCAATGACAACTGTCTTTACCGTAACGGGCCTGTCAGGACCAATGACAACTGTCTTTACCGTAACGGGCCTGTCAGGACCAATGACAACTGTCTTTACCGTAACGAACCTGTCAGGACCAAGGACAACTGTCTTTACCGTAACAGGCCTGTCAGGACCAATGAGAACTGTCTTTACCGTAACGAGCCTGTCAGGACCAATGACAACTGTCTTTACCGTAACAGGCCTGTCAGGACCAATGAGAACTGTCTTTACCGTAACGAGCCTGTCAGGACCAATGACAACTGTCTTTAGAACCTGTCAGGACCAATGACAACTGTCTTTTCCGTAAGGCCTGTCAGGACCAATGACAACTGTCTTTACCGTAACGGGCCTGTCAGGACCAATGACAACTGTCTTTACCGTAACGAGCCTGTCAGGACCAAAGACAACTGTCTTTACCGTAACAGGCCTGTCAGGACCAATGACAACTGTCTTTACCGTAACAGGCCTGTCAGGACCAATGACAACTGTCTTTACCGTAACGGCCTGTCAGGACCAATGACAACTGTCTTTACCGTAATGGGCCTGTCAGGACCAATGACAACTGTCTTTACCGTAATGGGCCTGTCAGGACCAATGACAACTGTCTTTACCGTAACGGGCCTGTCAGGACCAATGACAACTGTCTTTACCGTAATGGGCCTGTCAGGACCAATGACAACTGTCTTTACCGTAACAGGCCTGTCAGGACCAATGACAACTGTCTTTACTTGGGCCTGTCAGGACCAATGACAACTGTCTCTACCGTAATGGGCCTGTCAGGACCAATGACAACTGAGAACAGGCCCTTTACAAGGCCTGTCAGGACCAATGACAACTGTCTTTACCGTAACGGGCCTGTCAGGACCAATGACAACTGTCTTTACCGTAATGGGCCTGTCAGGACCAATGACAACTGTCTTTACCGTAACGGGCCTGTCAGGACCAATGACAACTGTCTTTACCGTAACGGGCCTGTCAGGACCAATGACAACTGTCTTTACCGTAACGGGCCTGTCAGGACCAATGACAACTGTCTTTACCGTAACGGGCCTGTCAGGACAAGGACAACTGACAAGGCCTGTCTTTACCGTAACAGGCCTGTCAGGACCAATGACAACTGTCTTTACCGTAACGGGCCTGTCAGGACCAATGACAACTGTCTCTACCGTAACGGGCCTGTCAGGACCAATGACAACTGTCTTACCGTAGGCCTGTCAGGACCAATGACAACTGTCTTTACCGTAACGGGCCTGTCAGGACCAAGGCAACTGTCTTTACCGTAACGGGCCTGTCAGGACCAATGACAACTGTCTTTACCGTAACGAGCCTGTCAGGACCAATGACAACTGTCTTTACCGTAACGGGCCTGTCAGGACCAATGACAACTGTCTTTACCGTAACAGGCCTGTCTTTACCGTAACGGGCCTGTCAGGACCAATGACAACTGTCTTTACCGTAACGGGCCTGTCAGGACCAAGGACAACTGTCTTTACCGTAACAGGCCTGTCTTTACCGTAACGGGCCTGTCAGGACCAATGTCAACTGTCTCTACCGTAACGGGCCTGTCAGGACCAATGACAACTGTCTTTACCGTAACGAACCTGTCAGGACCAAGGACAACTGTCTTTACCGTAAAAGGCCTGTCTTTACCGTAACAGGCCTGTCAGGACCAATGAGAACTGTCTTTACCGTAACGAGCCTGTCAGGACCAAAGACAACTGTCTTTACCGTAACGGGCCTGTCAGGACCAATGACAACTGTCTTTACCGTAACAGGCCTGTCAGGACCAATGAGAACTGTCTTTACCGTAACGAGCCTGTCAGGACCAATGACAACTGTCTTTACCGTAACGAGCCTGTCAGGACCAATGACAACTGTCTTTACCGTAACAGGCCTGTCAGGACCAATGAGAACTGTCTTTACCGTAACGAGCCTGTCAGGACCAATGACAACTGTCTTTACCGTAACGAACCTGTCAGGACCAATGACAACTGTCTTTACCGTAACAGGCCTGTCAGACCAATGAGAACTGTCTTTACCGTAACGAGCCTGTCAGGACCAAAGACAACTGTCTTTACCGTAACGGGCCTGTCCCAATGACAACTGTCTTTACCGTAACAGTCTTTACTGTCAGTCAGACCAATGTCTTTACCGTAACGAGCCTGTCAGGACCAATGACAACTGTCTTTACCGTAACGAACCTGTCAGGACCAATGACAACTGTCTTTACCGTAGCAAGGGTGTGTGTGTGTGTGTGAGAGAGAGAGAGACACACTCTCCTGGGCCTTAATACGAGTGTCTTGTTTCTTCACTCTATAAATACCACTCCCCTAGAGCCATCTCAGACCAATGACCTCGGCCCTCTCCACCACTTCATTTACATATTGCCAGCTGCCCTCAGAACAGCAGTGGGGGAATGACATGTCCAGAATGAAGGGTGTGTGTTGTTACATTAGAGAAATAGAACAGATAGAATGTGAGTGTTGGTTCGTTACAGAAATAGAACAGATAGAATGTGAGTGTTGTTACATTAGAGAAATAGAACAGATAGAATGTGAGTGTTGGTTCATTAGAGAAATAGAACAGATAGAATGTGAGTGTTGGTTCATTAGAGAAATAGGAGAGATAGAATGTGAGTGTTGGTTCATTGGAGAAATAGAACAGATAGAATGTGAGTGTTGGTTCATTAGAGAAATAGAACAGATAGAATGTGAGTGTTTGTTCGTTACAGAAATAGGAGAGATAGAATGTGAGTGTTGGTTCATTAGAGAAATAGGAGAGATAGAATGTGAGTGTTGGTTCATTAGAGAAATAGAACAGATAGAATGTGAGTGTTGTTACATTAGAGAAATAGAACAGATAGAATGTGAGTGTTGTTACATTAGAGAAATAGAACAGATAGAATGTGAGTGTTGGTTCGTTACAGAAATAGAACAGATAGAATGTGAGTGTTGTTACATTAGAGAAATAGAACAGATAGAATGTGAGTGTTGGTTCATTAGAGAAATAGTGGTCCTTCTGTAGCTCAGTTGGTAGACATAGAATGTGGTAGTGGGTTCGATTACGTAGAATGTATGCACACATGACTGTAAGTCGCTTTGGATAAAAGCGTCTGCTAAATGGCATATATTATTATTATATATTAAATAGAACAGATATAATGTGAGTATTGGTTCATTAGAGAAATAGAACAGATAGAATGTGAGTATTGGTTCATTAGAGAAATAGAACAGATAGAATGTGAGTGTTGGTTCATTAGAGAAATACAGATAGAATCTGAGTGTTGGTTCATTAGAGAAATAGAACAGATAGAATTGAGTGTTGGTTCATTGAGACATTTTCTGTGAGTCCGTGTCCCTGTGGACGGTACACAGGGATGGGTAACATAGCCCAGGTAACATTTTCCAAAATCTGTACCGTGCTGTATTTGTAAAGACAAAATGTCACTGGCCTGGTGAGTTAGTTGGGCACATTTTCTACTAGTCTGGTCTGGATAGTACTGTCCTCAGATTAGTGGGTTAGTTGGGCACATGTTCTACTAGTCAGGTCTGGATAGTACTATCCTCAGATTAGTGGGTTAGTTGGGCACATTTTCTACTAGTCTGGTCTGGATAGTTGGGCACATTTTCTACTAGTCTGGTCTGAATAGTTGGGCACATTTTCTACTAGTCTGGTCTGGATAGTTGGGCACATTTTCTACTAGTCTGGTCTGGATAGTACTGTCCTCAGATTAGTGGGTTAGTTGGGCACATTTTCTACTAGTCTGGTCTGGATAGTTGGGCACATTTTCTACTAGTCTGGTCTGAATAGTTGGGCACATTTTCTACTAGTCTGGTCTGGATAGTTGGGCACATTTTCTACTAGTCTGGTCTGGATAGTTGGGCACATTTTCTACTAGTCTGGTCTGGATAGTTGGGCACATTTTCTACTAGTCTGGTCTGAATAGTACTGTCCTCAGACTAGTGGGTTTTGTTCATTTACGTCCCTGACTGTAAATCATCACCTGCTGTAAAGAATAACGTACGGTCTAGGTTCTGTCACACAGCTGTGTGTGTGTGTGTGTGTGTGTGGTGTGTGTGTGTGTGTGTGTTGTGTTGTGTCTGTGTGTGTCAGGTGACGATGGGGAGAGGAGAGGATGTCTTGTGTGTGTGTTAACACACTAACACACACACTGATGGGGTGGGGAGAGGAGAGGAAGTCTTGTGACTTATCACCTCTGTGTGTCTTCATCTGACCCGCACACACACACACACTAACACACACACACGCACACACACACCAAGTCACACACACAACACACACCAGTCACACACACACACACACCAAGTCACACACACACACACACACACACACACAGCTCTCTCACACACACACACACACACACACACACACACACACACACACACACACACACACACACACACACACACACACACACACACACACACACACACACACACACACACACACACACACACACACACACACACACACACACACACACACACACACACACACACACACACACACACACACACACACACACACACACACACACACACACACACACACACACACACACACACACACACACACACACACACACACACACAGCTCTCTCACACACACACACTCAGGGCAATATACAGCTTCTGAGAGTTTGGGTGTCAAAAACAGTAATTCCTATTCAGATGAACAAATAGATGGTTATTCCTAATTCATTTAAAAGAAGTGGAAGAGGTTTTAAATTACATTTTAATTCAATACAACGTTCTATCTTTTAGAGGAAATCAACCAATCAGGAAAGTATCCTGTTCACTTTGTAACCAATCAGGAATGGACCATGTTCACTTTCTAACCAATCAGATGGTATTTGTGTAATCACGGGCAACAAAATGGTTGATTTATACTAAATGAAAAATAGCAGGTTTTGTAATGGTTGGTTATCATAGTTCGCTATTTCTCTTGGTGTTGTGCCTTTGTCCATTGATCCCAGGTGAACAGGACTTCTATTAGACACACACACACACACACACACACACACACACACACACACACACACACACACACACACACACACACACACACACACACACACACACACACACACACACACACACACACACACACACACACACACACACACACACACACACACACACACACACACACTGAATGATCTTCTCTATAGGACACGTCTACTGAATGATCTGACGTCTTATAGGACACGTCTACTGATTACCCACGTCTCTACTGAATGATCTGAGGTTATAGGACACGTCTACTGAATGATCTGAGGGTTATAGGACACGTCTACTGAATGATCTGAGGTTATAGGACACGTCTACTGAATGATCTTCTGGCTGAGGTTATAGGACACGTCTACTGAATGATCTAGGACACGTCTACTGAATGATCTATAGGACACGTCTACTGAATGATCTGAGGTTATAGGACACGTCTGCTGAATGTCTACTACGGAATGATCTGAGGTTACAGGACACGTCTACTGAATGATCTGAGGTTATAGGACACGTCTACTGAATGATCTGAGGTTATAGGACACGTCTACTGAATGATCTGAGGTTATAGGACGTCTACTGAATGATCTTCTGGCTGGGGTTATAGGACACGTCTACTGAATGATCGTTGAAGATTGTTGGCGTAACCAGGGCTTTTTTGTCTACAGTACAACCGTACAAAACCTGTCTGTGTTTCATTCAAGGGCAGATAGCCTTCACTGCCAGTCTCTTTATGGTTAAGCCAGCTGGCCTCATTTAGTCAAGGAGAAATATCTCTCTCTTCTATCAATCCTACTTTATTTATCTTGGAACGTTTGTTGTCAATTTGTAATAGTTTTATGTTCTTCTATCCTCTCTCCCTCATCTTCCCCCTCTCTGTCTCCCTGTCTCTCTGTCTCTCTGTCTCCCTCTCTCTCTCTCTCTCTCTCTCTCTCTCTCTCTCTCTCTCTCTCTCTCTCTCTCTCTCTCTCTCTCTCTCTCTCTCTCTCCCTCTCTCTCCCTGTCTCTCCCTGTCTCTCTCTCTGTCTCTCGCTCTCTCTCTCTGTCTCTCTCTCTCTCTCTCTCTCCCTGTCTCTCCCTGTCTCTCTGTCTCCCTCTCGTCTCTCTGTCTCTCTCTCTCTCTCTCTCTCTCTCTCTCTCTCTCTCTCTCTCTCTCTCTCTCTCTCTCTCTCTCTCTCTCTCTCTCTCTCTCTCCTCTCTCTCCCTGTCTCTCCCTGTCTCTCTCTCTGTCTCTCGCTCTCTCTCTCTGTCTCTCTCTCTCTCTCTCTCTCTCTCTCTCTCTCTCTCTCTCTCTCTCTCTGTCTCTCTCTGTCTCTCTCTGTCTCTCTCTCTCTCTCTCTCTCTCTCTCTCTCTCTCTCTCTCTCTCTCTCTCTCTC
>NW_025755556.1:0-2500 GCF_021184085.1 Oncorhynchus gorbuscha
TCTAACTGGGGATAGCTGGCTAACATAATGTCACAAAGCATTATCTAACTGGGGATAGCTGGCTAACATAATGTCACAAAGCATTATCTAACTGGGGATAGCTGGCTAACATTTCACAAAGCATTATCTAACTGGGGATAGCTGGCTAACATTTCACAAAGCATTATCTAACTGGGGATAGCTGGCTAACATTTCACAAAGCATTATCTAACTGGGGATAGCTGGCTAACATAATGTCACAGCATTATCTAACTGGGGATAGCTGGCTAACATTTCACAAAGCATTATCTAACTGGGGATAGCTGGCTAACATTTCACAAAGCATTATCTAAATGGGGATAGCTGGCTAACATAATGTCACAGCATTATCTAACTGGGGATAGCTAGCTAACATAATGTCACAGCATTATCTAACTGGGGATAGCTGGCTAACATAATGTCACAGCATTATCTAACTGGGGATAGCTGGCTAACATAATGTCAAAGCATTATCTAACTGGGGATAGCTGGCTAACATAATGTCACAGCATTATCTAACTGGGGATAGCTAGCTAACATAATGTCACAGCATTATCTAACTGGGGATAGCTGGCTAACATAATGTCACAGCATTATCTAACTGGGGATAGCTGGTTAACATAATGTCACAAAGCATTATCTAACTGGGGATAGCTGGCTAACATAATGTCACAGCATTATCTAACTGGGGATAGCTGGCTAACATAATGTCACAAAGCATTATCTAACTGGGGATAGCTGGTTAACATAATGTCACAAAGCATTATCTAACTGGGGATAGCTGGCTAACATAATGTCACAAAGCATTATCTAACTGGGGATAGCTGGTTAACATAATGTCACAAAGCATTATCTAACTGGGGATAGCTGGCTAACATAATGTCACAAAGCATTATCTAACTGGGGATAGCTGGCTAACATAATGTTGTTTAACTTTATAGTTCCAAGTTAATCAGATTTGAGTTTAGAAAGGACTTAAAATAGGCATGAGAGCCAACTAGCTAACAAGCAAGCTACCAGCTAGCTATATCTAGCTGCTTATCAAAGGTAGATAACTGGTTAATCTCACACCAAAAAAATGACCACATTTTTTTAATCAATGTCTCCAAAAATTACTGTAGCTAGTTAATTCATTTGATAATGCTTTGTGATGCACCAGGTTTTATGCTGTTTTAGTCCACAGAACATGACAGTAGAACCTGAGGAACCACATGGGGGAAACAATCAAGTTGGCCAGCCAACTTCATACTCTTTGGTCCTACCTGATCCTTGATGAGAAGGTTCTAGCTAGTGTATCCCTCTGTCCTTGGACTCTTGTTAGATGAAGTTGTCCGGTTTATCAGGTCCCAGGCTCCCATGACTGTTATGAATATTTATTTACAAGTTCATTCATTTACAATTAGCCTTTTTGCTTTAGTGCCGTCTGTACCTGATCGAGCAGATCGAGCCTCGCGTGCGGAAGTAAGCCGTCTGGCGCGACAGTCATTGGGAGGGAGACGAGAGCAGACCCAGAAATTCTGACTGAACGCACATTTAAGCGCCACCAGGACCGTTTGTTTACTTTATGCTGCTATGATTTCTGCTATGGAATCCTGCGATTTTGTTGGGGCAGTCCCCCCCCCCCCCCTCATTGTAAATAGTTGGCAAAGCAATCCCCAAGAAGTATTCTCGCGGCCTACGCGCCCGTGGAGGAGTAGTGACTGCTGCTGGCGGTCACTGTGGAGCAGAGTAGTAAGTCACTACTTGTTATGAACAATATATTTTAATCTGGAAAATGTACAAATTTACCACACTATAAGCATTTAAAATCCATGAATTACATGATATGTCATATTTTTTACCAATCACAAGTGGGGGGGGGTCGCCCCTAACGCCCTAATCGACTGGTTGACTGGGGAAAAAACATACACAGACCAAAGAATAAGTCAAATATATATTCTCCTCCAAAATGTCTTGATAAACTTGGGAATTCATTTTTCCGATAGCAAGCTGTCCAGGCCCTGAGGCAGCAAAGCAGCCCCAAATTATGATGCTCCCTCCACCAGACTTTACAGTTGGGATGAGGGTTTGATGTTGGTGTGCTGTGCCTTTTCCCCCCCCACACACAGTGTTGTATGTTCCTTCCAAACAACTCAACTTTAGTTTCATTTGTCCACCGAATATTTTGCCGGTAGCGCTGTGGAACATCCAGGTGCACTTTTACAAACTTCAGATGTGCAGTAATGTTTTTTTTTGGACAGTAGTGGCTTCTTCCGTGGTGTCCTCACATGAACACCATTCTTGTTTTGTGTTTTACATATCATAGACTCTTCAACAGAGATGTTAGCATGCTCCAGAGATTTCTGTAAATCTTTAGCTGACACTCTAGGATTCTTCCTAACTTCATTGAGCATTCTGCGTTGTGCTCTTGCAGTCATCTTTGCAGGATGGCCTCTCCTAGGGAGAGTAGCAACAGCACTGAACTTTCTCCATTTGTAGACAA
>NW_025755557.1:0-7631 GCF_021184085.1 Oncorhynchus gorbuscha
ACAAATTGGTGCAATCACCTTATGACATCCAGTGGGACAGTCACTTAACAATAGTGCATCTAAAACTTAGGGGGTGGGGTGAGAGGGATTACTTAACCTATCCTAGGTATTCCCTTAAAGAGGTGGGGTTTCAGGTGTCTCCGGAAGGTGGTGATTGACTCCGCTGTCCTGGGCCGTGAGGGAGTTTGTTCCACCATTGGGGGCCAGGGCAGCGAACAGTTTTGACTGGGCTGAGCGGGAGCTGTACTTCCTCAGTGGTAGGGAGGCGAGCAGGCCAGAGGTGGATGAACGCAGTGCCCTTGTTTGGGTGTAGGGCCTGATCAGAGCCTGAGGTACTGAGGTGCCGTTCCCCTCACAGCTCCGTAGGCAAGCACCATGGTCTTGTAGCGGATGCGAGCTTCAACTGGAAGCCAGTGGAGAGAACGAGGAGCGGGGTGACGTGAGAGAACTTGGGAAGGTTGAACACCAGACAGGCTGCGGCGTTCTGGATGAGTTGAAGGGGTTTAATGGCACAGGCAGGGAGCCCAGCCAACAGCGAGTTGCAGTAATCCAGACGGGAGATGATAAGTGCCTGGATTAGGACCTGCGCCGCTTCCTGTGTGAGGCAGGGTCGTACTCTGCGGATGTTGTAGAGCATGAACCTACAGGACGGGCCACCGCCTTGATGTTAGTTGAGAACGACAGGGTGTTGTCCAGGATCACGCCAAGGTTCTTGGCGCTCTGGGAGGAGGACACAATGGAGTTGTCAACCGTGTGATGGCGAGATCATGGAACGGGAGTCCTTCCCCGGGAGGAAGAGCAGCTCCGTCTTGCCGAGGTTCAGCTTGAGGTGGTGATCCGTCATCCACACTGATATGTCTGCCAGACATGCAGAGATGCGATTCGCCACCTGGTCATCAGAAGGGGAAAGGAGAAGATTAATTGTGTGTCGTCTGCATAGCAATGATAAGAGAGACCATGTGAGGTTATGACAGAGCCAAGTGACTTGGTGTATAGCGAGAATAGGAGAGGGCCAAGAACAGAGCCCTGGGGGACACCAGTGGTGAGAGCGCGTGGTGAGGAGACAGATTCTCGCCACGCCACCTGGTAGGAGCGACCTGTCAGGGACGCAATCCAAGCGTGGGCCGCGCCGGGAGATGCCCAACTCGGAGAGGGTGGAGAGGAGGATCTGATGGTTCACAGTATCGAAGGCAGCCGATAGATCTAGAAGGATGAGAGCAGAGAGAGAGAGTTAGCTTTAGCAGTGCGGAGCGCCTCCGTGATACAGAGGAGAGCAGTCTCAGTTGAATGACTAGTCTTGAAACCTGACTGATTTGGATCAAGAAGGTCATTCAGAGAGAGATAGCGGGGAGAGCTGGCCAAGGACGGCACACGTTCAAGAGTTTTGGAGAGAAAAGAAAGAAGGGATACTGGTCTGTAATTGTTGACATCGGAGGGATCGAGTGTAGGTTTTTTCAGAAGGGGTGCAACTCTCGCTCTCTTGAAGACGGAAGGACGTAGCCAACGGTCAGGGATGAGTTGATGAGCGAGGTGAGGTAAGGAGAAGGTCTCCGGAAATGGTCTGGAGAAGAGAGGAGGGGATAGGGTCAAGCGGGCAGGTTGTTGGGCGGCCGGTCGTCACAAGACGCAGATTTCATCTGGAGAGAGAGGGAGAAAGAGGTCAGAGCACAGGGTAGGCAGTGTGAGCAGAACCAGCGGTGTCGTTTGACTTAGCAAACGAGGATCGGATGTCGTCGACCTTCTTTTCAAAATGGTTGGGACGAAGTCATCTGCAGAGAGGGAGGAGGGGGGAGGGGGCGGAGGATTCAGGAGGGAGGAGAAGGTGGCAAAGAGCTTCCTAGGGTTGGAGGCAGAAGCTTGGAATTTAGCGTGGTAGAAAGTGGCTTTAGCAGCAGAGACAGAGGAGGAAAATGTAGAGAGGAGGGAGTGAAAGGATGCCAGGTCCGCAGGGAGGCGAGTTTTCCTCCATTTCCGCTCGGCTGCCGGAGCCCTGTTCTGTGAGCTCGCAATGAGTCATCGAGCCACGGAGCGGGAGGGGGAGGACCGAGCCGGCCTGGAGGATAGGGGACATAGAGAGTCAAGGGGATGCAGAGAGGGAGGAGAGGAGGGTTGAGGAGGCAGAATCAGGAGATAGGTGGGAGAAGGTTTGAGCGGAGGGAAGAGATGATAGGATGGGAGAGAGAGAAGCGGGGGAGAGAGAGCGAAGGTTGGGACGGCGCGATACCATCCGAGTAGGGGCAGTGTGGGAGGTGTTGGATGAGAGCGAGGGGAAAAGGATACAAGGCAGTGGTCGGAGACTTGGAGGGGAGTTGCAATGAGGTTAGTGGAAGAACAGCATCTAGTAAAGATGAGGTCGAGCGTATTGCCTGCCTTGTGAGTAGGGGGGAAGGTGAGAGGGTGAGGTCAAAGAGGAGAGGAGTGGAAAGAAGGAGGCAGAGAGGAAAGAGTCAAAGGTAGACGTGGGGGAGGTTAAAGTCGCCCAGAACTGTGAGAGGTGAGCCGTCCTCAGGAAAGGAGCTTATCAAGGCATCAAGCTCATTGATGAACTCTCGAGGGAACCTGGAGGGCGATAAATGATAAGGATGTTAAGCTTGAAAGGGCTAGTAACTGTGACAGCATGGAATTCAAAGGAGGCGATAGACAGATGGGTAAGGGAGAAAGAGAGAATGACCACTTGGGAGAGATGAGGATCCCGGTGCCACCACCCCGCTGACCAGACGCTCTCGGGGTGTCTGCGAGAACACGTGGGCGGACGAAGAGAGAGCAGTAGGAGTAGCAGTGTTGTCTGTGGTGATCCATGTTTCCGTCAGGGCCAAAGAAGTCGAGGACTGGAGGAGGCATGGGCTGAGATGAACTCTGCCTTGTTGACCGCAGATTGGCAGTTCCAGAGGCTACCGGAGACCTGGAACTCACGTGGGTGGCGCGCTGGGACCACCAGAGTAGGGTGGCTTGCGGCCACGCGGTGAGGAGCGTTTGTATGGTCTGTGCAGAGAGGAGAGAACAGGGATAAACCGACACATAGTTGACAGGCTACAGAAGAGGCTACGCTAATGCAAAGGAGATGGGAATGACAGTGGACTACACGTCTCGAATGTTCAGAAAGTTAAGCTACGTAGCAAGAATCTTATTGACTAAAATGATTAAAATGATACAGTACTGCTGAAGTAGGTCAGCTGGCAGTGGGTGCGTTGTTGACACTACACTAATCAAGTCGTTCCGTTGAGTGTAATAGTTTCTGCAGTGTTGCTATTCGGGGCTAGCAGGCTAGCTAGCAGTGTTGTTTACGTTACGTTGCGTTAAAGAACGACAATAGATGGCTAGCGAACCTAGAAAATCGCTCTAGACTACACAATTATCTTTGATACAAAGACGGCTATGTAGCTAGCTAAGTAGCTAGCTACGATCAAACAAATCAAACCGTTGTACTGTAATGAAAATGAAGTGAAAATGTGATACAACCTGTGAATGCGACCGGGTAGTTGAGTTCTATACAGAAGACGTTGGCTAGCGTTGGCTAGCTGTTGGCTAGCTAGCAGAGTCACCTCGTTAGGACCGACAAATAGCTGGCTAGCTAACCTCGGTAAATTAAGATAATCACTCTAAGACTACACACTCTAAACCTAAACAACACAATTATCTTGGATACGATGATACGATGATACGAAGACAGCAAAGACAGCTATGTAGCTAGCTAACACTACACAGACCAGAATCTACCTACAGTTCCAGTAGAGTTAGTTGAGAGGCAGAGCACCCAGACCAGAATCTACCTACAGTTCCAGTAGAGTTAGTTGAGAGGCAGAGCACCCAGACCAGAATCTACCTACAGTTCCAGTAGAGTTACATGAGAGGCAGAGCACCCAGACCAGAATCTACCTACAGTTCCAGTAGAGTTAGTTGAGAGGCAGAGCACCCAGACCAGAATCTACCTACAGTTCCAGTAGAGTTAGTTGAGAGGCAGAGCACCCAGACCAGAATCTACCTACAGTTCCAGTAGAGTTAGTTGAGAGGCAGAGCACCCAGACCAGAATCTACCTACAGTTCCAGTAGAGTTAGTTGAGAGGCAGAGCACCCAGACCAGAATCTACCTACAGTTCCAGTAGAGTTACAGGAGAGGAAGAGCACCCAGACCAGAATCTACCTACAGTTCCAGTAGAGTTAGTTGAGAGGCAGAGCACCCAGACCAGAATCTACCTACAGTTCCAGTAGAGTTAGTTGAGAGGAAGAGCACCCAGACCAGAATCTACCTACAGTTCCAGTAGAGTTACATGAGAGGCAGAGCACCCAGACCAGAATCTACCTACAGTTCCAGTAGAGTTACATGAGAGGAAGAGCACCCAGACCAGAATCTACCTACAGTTCCAGTAGAGTTACATGAGAGGCAGAGCACCCAGACCAGAATCTACCTACAGTTCCAGTAGAGTTACATGAGAGGCAGAGCACCCAGACCAGAATCTACCTACAGTTCCAGTAGAGTTACATGAGAGGCAGAGCACCCAGACCAGAATCTACCTACAGTTCCAGTAGAGTTAGTTGAGAGGCAGAGCACCCAGACCAGAATCTACCTACAGTTCCAGTAGAGGTAGTTGAGAGGCAGAGCACCCAGACCAGAATCTACCTACAGTTCCAGTAGAGTTACATGAGAGGCAGAGCACCCAGACCAGAATCTACCTACAGTTCCAGTAGAGTTAGATGAGAGGCAGAGCACCCAGACCAGAATCTACCTACAGTTCCAGTAGAGTTAGATGAGAGGCAGAGCACCCAGACCAGAATCTACCTACAGTTCTAGTAGAGTTACCTAGACTTTAGAAGCCTCTTGGACGTAGGTGGGACTAGGGTTTCTGGGATAATGGTGTTGATGTGAGCCATGTCAGCTCGAGGGTTTGAACTCACAACCTTCCGGTTACTAGTCCAACGCTGTAACCACTAGGCTACGCTGCCGCCCCGGATCTGTTGGGCGGTATGCAGATAAGTGGGACTAGGGTTTCTGGGATAATAGTGTTGATGTGAGCCATGCGTAGCCTAGTGGTTAGAGCGTTGGACTAGTAACCGGAAGGTTGTGAGTTCAAACCCTCAAGCTGACAAAGCTCACATCAACACTATTATCCCAGAAGCCAGTCCCACTAATCTGCATACCGCCCCAACAGATCTGGGGTGGCAGCGTAGCCTAGTGGTTAGAGCGTTGGACTAGTAACCAGAAGGTTGTGAGTTCAAACCCTCGAGCTGACAAGGCTCACATCAACACTATTATCCCAGAAACCCTAGTCCCACTTAATCTGCATACCGCCCCAACAGATCCGGGGCGGCAGCGTAGGTTAGAGCGTTGGACTAGTAACCGGAAGGTTGTGAGTTCAAACCATCGAGCTGACAAGGTACAAACAAATCTGTCGTTCTGCCCCTGAACAGGCAGTTAACCCACTGTTCCCAGGCCGTAATTGAAAATAAGAATGTGTTCTTAACTGACTTGCCTGGTAAAATAAAAAAATAAATAAAAAAATCTGCAAATGATGCAATATTTATTGCACTCCACACTGCCCTTTCCCACCTGGACAAAGCACTTGATGGCTGTAGTAGTAATTTAGGCAGGTTACCTTAGTCTTCTTGGGCACAGGGACTATGGTGGTCTGCTTAAAACATGTTGGTATTACAGACTCGGACAGGGAGAGGTTGAAAATGGCAGTGAAGACACCTGCCAGTTGGTCAGCGCATGCTCGCAGTACACGACCTGGTAATCCGTCTGGCCCTGATTCCAGCATTCCATCACCACAGTGGTTAACAAACAATGTTAAGGCTCCCAATTAAATTTTCTCTAGTTAGCAATTGAATTGGTGATCAATTGTAGCGTCTCGTAGAGATGAGGGATTGTCGGAGCGATGGTGGGGGCCCTCTGTGTTGTTCCACTATCAGAACTCAGCACATTAATGAACTACTGGTAGAGCAGCTAGGCATTATGGGTAAGGGAATCATTTAATTTGGGCCCTCCTGTCTGTCACTACACTATCACTGAGGAGTAGAGGGTGTGCGTGTGTGTGTACGTGTGTGTCTATGTGTACGTGTGTTAACAGTTTAAAAGGGTGGATGGAAACTGCAAAAAGAGTACATTTACAAGCTATGAGCATGATAGATAAAGCTGTAAAGCTAACAGTAATGAAATGGATCAGTGAAGAATGTAAATATACTATAAGTTGTCAGGTAACAGGATGGACACACAAACTATGATTAAAAAATTCTCCATAACCACAGTCTGCCTGAGGCACTGAATTGCTGAGTGTGCGTGTGTGCATGTGATTAGGTGTGTGTGACGTGTGAGGTGCGTGTGTGATGTATGGAATTTTAAAGGTCTATTTGTGAAAACAAAATAATCCACTTTCCTAGTAGGCAGTTAAGTCTCTCTGGATAAGAGCGTCTGCTAAATGACCAAAATGTGAAATGTATTAGAACAAACTGCAGTATGCATTTGTGTACAATGGGAATAGATGGGGAATATATATTACAGAAGCGCATATAACATAGAATAGAATATAAAATAGAATCCCATACAGCTAGAAAACCCAAAAGCAGGGAGGTCCAATGTTGGGGAATAGGGATCCTCCATCTACAACGGGATCAGTCCAAGCCACTAAGACATTGTGTCGTAATATGTGCCTTAAAATATAACTCCCTATTCTAAATAAAAATACACCAAAACAGGGCGTCCTGTGTCCCCCCTCTTTCCGATCCATGTTAGAGATCACTTCCCAAATGGCACCCTATTCCCTATATAGTGCACTTCTTTTTGACCAGTGTACATAGGGACATGAAGGAAATAAGGTGCCATTTGGGACATAGCTGAGGGTCTGTATGTCCTTCGTTTCCGTCCATCCCAGACTATCCAGGGGTGGGTAAATATGAAAGGGCTTATTTGTCTACCATTGTGCATTGAGCTGTGTGTGAGCGTGTTAGCATAGCTCCCCTGCTCAGCAGATTACCATGCATACTTACTGTTGTTAACCCGGGTATCTTAGTAACGACACAAGGCAACATCTGCGGAGAAACGGTTTTACTGTAGAAAATAGGCTATGAGGAGGAGAAAACATAGTATGGCGTATTCTGCCTGAACTAACATATAAATGCAACATGTAAAAAGTGTTCCCATGTTTCAGGAGCTGAAATAAAATATATCTGAAATGTTCCATACTTATTTATCTCTTTTTTTGCACAAATGTGTTTACATCCCTGTTAGTGGGCATTTCTCTTTTGCCAAGATAATCCATCCACCTGACAGGCATGGTATATCAAGAAGCCCACTCTAAAATGTGCAGTTCTGTCACACAACACAATGCACAAATGTCTCAAGTTTTGAGGGAGTGTGCAATATCTACATGTTGACTGCAGGAATGTCCACAGAGCTGTTGTCAGATCATTTTATGTTAATTTCTCTACCATAAGTCGCCAAACAATATTGTTTTAGAGAATTTGGCAATACGTCCAACTGGCCTCACAACTGCAGACATGGTGTAACCACGCCAAAGCCCAGGACCGCCACATCCGGCTTCTTCACCTGCGGGATCGTCTGAGGACCAATAACCCGGGCAGCTGATGAAACGGTGTGTTTGCACAGCCGAAGAATTTCTGCACAAACTGTCAGAAAC
>NW_025755558.1:0-2500 GCF_021184085.1 Oncorhynchus gorbuscha
CATTTCAACACTGGAGCAGTGGAACAGTGGAAATGCTTCACCATCTGGCAGTCCGACAGACAAATCTGGGTTCGGACAATCCCAGAAGAACTCTACCTGCCCAAATGCATAGTATCAACTATAAAGTTTGGTGGAGGAGGAATAATGTCCTGGGGCTATAATAAAGGCCCCCTAGTTTGCGAGGCAGGGAGGGAGGATAGTGGTTAGAGGTAGCAATGTGCCAACATCTAGTGGAAAGCCTTCCCAAAAGAATGGAGGCTGTTATAGCAGCAATGTTCCAACATCTAATGGAAAGCCTTTACATTTACATTTAAGTCATTTAGCAGACGCTCTTATCCAGAGCGACTTACAAATTGGTGCATTCACCTTATGACATCCAGTGGAAAAGCCACTTTACAATAGTGCATCTAAATCTTTTAAGGGGGGGGGGTGAGAAGGATTACTTTATCCTATCCTAGGTATTCCTTAAAGAGGTGGGGTTTCAGGTGTCTCCGGAAGGTGGTGATTGACTCCGCTGTCCTGGCGTCGTGAGGGAGTTTGTTCCACCATTGGGGGGCCAGAGCAGCGAACAGTTTTGACTGGGCTGAGCGGGAACTGTACTTCCTCAGTGGTAGGGAGGCGAGCAGGTCAGAGGTAGATGAACGCAGTGCCCTTGTTTGGGTGTAGGGCCTGATCAGAGCCTGGAGGTACTGAGGTGCCGTTCCCCTCACAGCTCCGTAGGCAAGCACCATGGTCTTGTAGCGGATGCGACCTTTCCCAGAAGAGTGGAGTCTGTTATAGCAGCAATCACAAATCTCATTGGACACCCTATTTCCCATGTAGAGTATGTACCCACATTGGGAGCCCCGTACGGTACCAACTGTACCCACCGGGCACAGACGTCAAGTCAACGTCTGGTCCACGTTGATTTAACCAGCGTGTGCCCACTGGGTAGTGGTCAAAAGGACTATATGGGGAATATTATTTTACCTCCAATCAATACTAGCATGCAGACACACACGCACACACGCACACGCACACACGCACAGCAAGCACGCACGCACGCACGCACGCACGCACACACACACGCACGCGTACGCACACGCAAACACGCGCACACGAGCACACGCACACACACACACACACACACACACACACACACACACACACACACACACACACACACACACACACACACACACACACACACACACACACACACACACACACACACACACACACACACACACACACACACAAGCATGCTATGAAACAAGGCTATAGTCGCCGGAGAGCATCTGTGGGAGTTAATAGTGATGTCCTTTAGTGTGTTGTGTTTGAACCCTCTAACACCTTATTATTGTTATCATTGTGTGTGACTGAGTCCAAATGTGGGATCATCGTTTGACCACTTTCTTTGCAGGAGTAAAAATAATCCTGCAGCCGGAGCATTTGATCATGTATGAAAAATACATGTAGAATTTCTAATGGGAAATGTGTTTTTGATAGGCTACAGTTTAGGTGTGTGCGGTCTAGTGAGAGAAAGTGAACTGCGGGTTTTCATGGAATTTTCAATGGATTTTCTGCGGCTCAGGAAAATGATCTGCAACGACATAATGATCAAATTAAGATGCCACATCTGTATGTGTGTGTGTGTGTGTGTTTATGTATGTGTGTGTGTGTTTTCTCCTCGCTGTGATGCTCACGGTACTTTGAGGAGAGTCTCTGTTTGGTCTCCTCCCTCCTGTTCACGGTCCAGAGAGGATGAGAATTTAAATCTAATTTAAACAGAGAATGATCAGAAGAGAAAAGAACATAACAGAACATAATAAAGCATAAAATAAATGCTATTATGTTTAAAAAACTAAACAAATTCCTTCTAAAATCTCTCCTACTGGGCAGAAAACAGGAGACTCCCCCTCCCCCTGCCTCCCCTCCCTCCCCTCCCCCCGCCTCCCCTGCCCTCTCCCTCCCCTTCCCATGCCTCCCCTTCCCCTGCCTCCCCTCCCTCCCCTTCCCCTGCCTCCCCTCCCCGTCACCCTGTCCTCCCCTCCCCCTCCTCCCCCTGCCAACCCCCCCCTGCCGCCCCCGCCCTCCCTCCCCTCCCTCCTCCCCCTGCCTCCCCTGCCCTCTCTACCTCTCCATCCTCCCTCCTACCTCCCTCCCCCCCTGCCCTTTCTACCTCTCCCTCCTCCCCGCCCCCCGCCCTCTCTCCTCTCCTCCCTCCCCTGCCATCTCTCCTCCCTCCCTCCCTCCCCTCCCTCTCTCCCCCTCCCCTCCCCTGCCCTCTCTACCTCTCCATCCTCCCTCCTACCTCCCTCCCTCCCTGCCCTTTCCTGCCTCTCCATCCTCCTCCCTCCCACAGCCCTCTCTACCTCCTCCTGCCCAACCCCCCTTCCCAACCCTTCCTCCACCAAAACTTTTAGTCCTGCAGACTGACGACCTTTTAGTCCTGCAGACTGACCAACTGCCCTTAAAGTAAACAAATGAGTACCATTGTCTTACTCAGCCCTGAAAAAAA
>NW_025755559.1:0-7629 GCF_021184085.1 Oncorhynchus gorbuscha
CAGATGGGAATATTGACGAATCACGCTGATTCGGTTATGCGAGTTCATTAGAGCGTATGTCGAGATGTCGTTCCCATAGCAACGATAAAAACATTCCCTAACCAGAAACCGTGGATTGATGGCAGCATTCGCGTGAAACTGAAAGCGCGAACCACTGCTTTTAATCAGGGCAAGGTGTCTGGCAACATGACTGAATACAAACAGTGCAGCTATTCCCTCCGTAAGGCTATCAAACAAGCTAAGCGTCAGTACAGAGACAAAGTGGAATCTCAATTCAATGGCTCAGACACAAGAGGCATGTGGCAGGGTCTACAGTCAATCACGGACTACAAGATGAAATCCAGCCCAGTCACGGACCAGGATGTCTTGCTCCCAGGCAGACTAAATAACTTTTTGCCCGCTTTGAGGACAATACAGTGCCACTGACACGGCCTGCAAGCGGAAACATCGCGGTCTCTCCTTCACTGCAGCCGAGGTGAGTAAGACATTCTAAACGTGTTAACCCTCGCAAGGCTGCAGGCCCAGACGGCATCCCCAGCCGCGCCTCAGAGCATGCGCAGACCAGCTGGCCGGTGTGTTTACGGACATATTCAATCAATCCCTATACCAGTCTGCTGTTCCCACATGCTTCAAGAGGCCACCATTGTTCCTGTTCCCAAGAAAGCTAAGGTAACTGAGCTAAACGAGACTACCGCCCGTAGCACTCACTTCCGTCATCACAGAAGTGCTTTGGAGAGACTAGTCAAGGACCATATCACCTCCACCCTACCTGACACCCTAGACCCACTCCAATTTGCTTACCGCCCAAATAGGTCCATGACGATGCAATCTCAACCACACTGCACACTGCCCTAACCTACCTGGACAAGAGGAATACCTATGGAGAATGCTGTTCATCGACTACAGCTCGGCATTCAACACCATAGTACCTCCTGCTCGTCATCAAGCTCGAGACCCTGGGTCTCGACCCTGTGCAACTGGGTACTGGACTTCTGGACGGTCCCCCAGGTGGTGAGGTAGGCAACAACATCTCCTCCCGCTGATCCTCAACACGGGCTCCCAAGGGTGCGTTCTGAGTTCTCCCTGTACTCCCTGTTCACCCACACGACTGCGTGGCCACGCACGCTCCAACTCAATCATCAAGTTTGTGGACGACACAACAGTGGTAGGCTTGATTACCAACAACGACGAGACGGCCTACAGGGAGGAGGTGAGGGCCTCGGAGTGTGGTGTCAGGGAAAATAACCTCACACTCAACGTCAACAAAACTAAGGAGATGATTGTGGACTTCAGGAAACAGCCAGAGAACACCCTATCCACATGATTGGTTTAGAAGTAGTGGAGAGGGGTAGCTAGTTTTAAGTTCCTCGGCATACACATCACAGACAAACTGAATTGGTCCACTCACACTGACAGCGCGTCGTGAAGAAGCGCAGCAGCGCTATTTCAACCTGGGAGGCTGAAAAGTCGGCTTATCACCAAAAGCACTCTAAACTTCTACAGATACTGTCGAGCATCCTGAGGGCTGCCATCCACACACGCCTGAGGCTGCTGCGGCTGGCTGCTCCCCGCCCTCAACCGTAAGGCTCTCCAGAGGGTAGTGAGGACTGCACAACGCATCACCGAGGGCAAACTACCTGCCCTCCAGGACACCTACACCACCCGTTGTTACAGGAAGGCCATAAAGATCATCAAGGACATCAACCACCCGAACCACTGCCTGTTCACCCCGCTATCATCCAGAAGGCGAGGTCAGTACAGGTGCATCAAAGCTGGGACCGAGAGACTGAAAAACAGCTTCTATCTCAAGGCCATCAGACTGTTAAACAGCCACCACTAACACTGAGTGGCTGCTGCCAACACACTGTCATTGACACTGACCCAACTCCAGCCATTTTAATAATGGGAATTGATGGGAAATGATGTAAATATATCACTAGCCACTTTAAACAATGCTACCTTATATAATGTTACTTACCCTACATTATTCATCTCATATGCATATGTATATACTGTACTCTACATCATCGATCTGCATCCTTATGTAACACATGTATCACTAGCCACTTTAACTATGCCACTTTGTTTACTTTGTCTACACACTCATCTCATATGTATATACTGTACTCGATACCATCTACTGTATGCTGCTCTGTACCATCACTCATTCATATATCCTTATGTACATGTTCCTTATCCCCTTACACTGTGTATAAGACAGTAGTTTTGGAATTATTAGTTAGATTACTTGTTGGTTATCACTGCATTGTCGGAACTAGAAGCACAAGCATTTCGCTACACTCGCATTAACATCTGCTAACCATGTGTATGTGACAAATAAAATTTGATTTGATTTGATTTGATTTGATTTGAACTAGACTATTCATAGGTGGGGTTAGAGAGAGGTAGAACTAGACTATTCATAGGTGGGGTTAGAGAGAGGTAGAACTAGACTATTCATAGGTGGGGTTAGAGAGAGGTAGAACTAGACTATTCATAGGTGGGGTTAGAGAGAGGTAGAACTAGACTATTCATAGGTGGGGTTAGAGAGAGGTAGAACTAGACTTCCTATTTGGGGTTAGAGAGAGGTAGAACTAGACTATTCATAGGTGGGTTAAGAGAGAGGTAGAACTAGACTATTCATAGGTGGGTTAAGAGAGAGGTAGAACTAGACTATTCCTAGGTGGGCTTAGATAGAGGTAGAACTAGACTATTCATAGGTGGGGTTGAGAGAGGTAGAACTAGACTATTCATAGGTGGGGTTAGAGAGAGGTAGAACTAGACTATTCATAGGTGGGTTAAGAGAGAGGTAGAACTAGACTATTCCTAGGTGGGGTTAGAGAGAGGTAGAACTAGACTATTCATAGGTGGGGTTAGAGAGAGGTAGAACTAGACTATTCATAGGTGGGGTTAGAGAGAGGTAGAACTAGACTATTCATAGGTGGGGTTAGAGAGAGGTAGAACTAGACTATTCATAGGGGGGTTAGAGAGAGGTAGAACTAGACTATTCATAGGTAGGTTAAGAGAGAGGTAGAACTAGAGTATTCATAGGTGGGTTAAGAGAGAGGTAGAACTAGACTATTCATAGGTGGGGTTAGAGAGAGGTAGAACTAGACTATTCCTAGGTGGGGTTAGAGAGAGGTAGAACTAGACTATTCCTAGGTGGGGTTAGAGAGAGGTAGAACTAGACTATTCCTAGGTGGGTTAGAGAGAGGTAGAACTAGACTATTCCTAGGTGGGGTTAGAGAGAGGTAGAACTAGACTATTCATAGGTGGGGTTAGAGAGAGGTAGAACGAGACGACAGAGACAGAAGTCATGTTAGTGAACCAACTGAGACGGCTCACTGACTAGAGTCATGTTAGTGAATCATCTGAGACGGCTCTCTGACTAGAGTCATGTTAGTGAATCAACTGAGACAGTTCACTGACTAGAGTCATGTTAGTGAATCAACTGAGACAGCTCACTGACTAGAGTCATGTTAGTGAATCAACTGAGACAGTTCACTGACTAGAGTCATGTTAGTGAATCAACTGAGACAGTTCACTGACTAGAGTCATGTTAGTGAATCAACTGAGACAGTTCACTGACTAGAGTCATGTTAGTGAATCAACTGAGACGGCTCACTGACTAGAGTCATGTTAGTGAATCAACTGAGACAGTTCACTGACTAGAGTCATGTTAGTGAATCAACTGAGACAGTTCACTGACTAGAGTCATGTTAGTGAATCAACTGAGACGGCTCACTGACTAGAGTCATGTTAGTGAATCAACTGAGACAGCTCACTGACTAGAGTCATGTTAGTGAATCAACTGAGACAGTTCACTGACTAGAGTCATGTTAGTGAATCAACTGAGACAGTTCACTGACTAGAGTCATGTTAGTGAATCAACTGAGACGGCTCACTGACTAGAGTCATGTTAGTGAATCAACTGAGACAGCTCACTGACTAGAGTCATGTTAGTGAATCAACTGAGACAGTTCACTGACTAGAGTCATGTTAGTGAATCAACTGAGACAGTTCACTGACTAGAGTCATGTTAGTGAATCAACTGAGACGGCTCTCTGACTAGAGTCATGTTAGTGAATCAACTGAGACAGTTCACTGACTAGAGTCATGTTAGTGAATCAACTGAGACAGCTCACTGACTAGAGTCATGTTAGTGAATCAACTGAGACAGTTCACTGACTAGAGTCATGTTAGTGAATCAACTGAGACAGTTCACTGACTAGAGTCATGTTAGTGAATCAACTGAGACAGTTCACTGACTAGAGTCATGTTAGTGAATCAACTGAGACAGTTCACTGACTAGAGTCATGTTAGTGAATCAACTGAGACGGCTCACTGACTAGAGTCATGTTAGTGAATCAACTGAGACAGCTCACTGACTAGAGTCATGTTAGTGAATCAACTGAGACAGTTCACTGACTAGAGTCATGTTAGTGAATCAACTGAGACAGTTCACTGACTAGAGTCATGTTAGTGAATCAACTGAGACAGCTCACTGACTAGAGTCATGTTAGTGAATCAACTGAGACATCTCACTGACTAGAGTCATGTTAGTGAATCAACTGAGACAGTTCACTGACTAGAGTCATGTTAGTGAATCAACTGAGACAGTTCACTGACTAGAGTCATGTTAGTGAATCAACTGAGACAGTTCACTGACTAGAGTCATGTTAGTGAATCAACTGAGACAGTTCACTGACTAGAGTCATGTTAGTGAATCAACTGAGACGGCTCACTGACTAGAGTCATGTTAGTGAATCAACTGAGACAGTTCACTGACTAGAGTCATGTTAGTGAATCAACTGAGACAGTTCACTGACTAGAGTCATATTAGTGAATCAACTGAGACGGCTCACTGACTAGAGTCATGTTAGTGAATCAACTGAGACAGCTCACTGACTAGAGTCATGTTAGTGAATCAACTGAGACAGTTCACTGACTAGAGTCATGTTAGTGAATCAACTGAGACAGTTCACTGACTAGAGTCATGTTAGTGAATCAACTGAGACGGCTCACTGACTAGAGTCATGTTAGTGAATCAACTGAGACAGCTCACTGACTAGAGTCATGTTAGTGAATCAACTGAGACAGTTCACTGACTAGAGTCATGTTAGTGAATCAACTGAGACAGTCTACTGACTAGAGTCATGCTGGTGAATCAACTGAGACAGTTCACTGACTAGAGTCATGTTAGTGAATCAACTGAGACAGTTCACTGACTAGAGTCATGTTAGTGAATCAACTGAGACGGCTCACTGACTAGAGTCATGTTAGTGAATCAACTGAGACAGTTCACTGACTAGAGTCATGTTAGTGAATCAACTGAGACAGTTCACTGACTAGAGTCATGTTAGTGAATCAACTGAGACAGTTCACTGACTAGAGTCATGTTAGTGAATCAACTGAGACGGCTCAAATCGAATAATCTGTATATTAATTTAAAATTGGTAACTTTATTCATTCAATAGCTGTTGTTATTTGAGCTGACCATCTCTATTTGGTCTGACATGCTGTTTGGACCCCTTATCGCGTCTCCTCGTAGTTAGGTTTTTGAAACAGATGTTGAACACACCCATCCAGATGACTTTCTGCCTTTATTGGTGGGTTTCCTGAAACTAGCTGTTGCGGATCTATTCAGTATCACTCTGTGATTACAGCCCTCCTTCTGTTTCCACACGCTGGACAGACAGTATGCCTTAGCAGAATCACCACACACACCCTGCCTGCCCAGCCGCAGCCTAATCTCCCTGTGTATGTGCCTGTCTCTCTCAGGTCCTCTCCCTGACGGCTGGGAACAGGCCGGCACCTCTGAGGGAGAGATCTACTACATCAACCACAAGAACAAAACCACCTCCTGGCTCGACCCACGCCTCGAGCCGTGCTACAGTGAGATAACACACACCTCTCAGCCTGTCATGTTCACCTCTCAGTCTGTCATGTTCACCTCTCAGCCTGTCATATTCACCTCTCAGCCTGTCATATTCACCTCTCAGCCTGTCATGTTCACCTCTCAGCCTGTCATGTTCACCTCTCAGCCTGTCATATTCACCTCTCAGCCTGTCATATTCACCTCTCAGCCTGTCATATTCACCTCTCAGCCTGTCATGTTCACCTCTCAGCCTGTCATGTTCACCTCTCAGCCTGTCATGTTCACCTCTCAGCCTGTCATGTTCACCTCTCAGCCTGTCATATTCACCTCTCAGCCTGTCATATTCACCTCTCAGCCTGTCATATTCACCTCTCAGCCTGTCATGTTCACCTCTCAGCCTGTCATGTTCACCTCTCAGTCTGTCATATTCACCTCTCAGCCTGTCATATTCACCTCTCAGCCTGTCATATTCACCTCTCAGCCTGTCATGTTCACCTCTCAGCCTGTCATGTTCACCTCTCAGCCTGTCATATTCACCTCTCAGCCTGTCATATTCACCTCTCAGCCTGTCATATTCACCTCTCAGTCTGTCATATTCACCTCTCAGCCTGTCATGTTCACCTCTCAGTCTGTCATATTCACCTCTCAGCCTGTCATGTTCACCTCTCAGCCTGTCATGTTCACCTCTCAGCCTGTCATGTTCACCTCTCAGCCTGTCATATTCACCTCTCAGCCTGTCATATTCACCTCTCAGCCTGTCATGTTCACCTCTCAGCCTGTCATGTTCACCTCTCAGCCTGTCATATTCACCTCTCAGCCTGTCATATTCACCTCTCAGCCTGTCATGTTCACCTCTCAGTCTGTCATGTTCACCTCTCAGCCTGTCATATTCACCTCTCAGCCTGTCATATTCACCTCTCAGCCTGTCATATTCACCTTTCAGCCTGTCATGTTCACCTCTCAGCCTGTCATATTCACCTCTCAGCCTGTCATGTTCACCTCTCAGCCTGTCATATTCACCTCTCAGCCTGTCATGTTCACCTCTCAGTCTGTCATATTCACCTCTCAGCCTGTCATATTCACCTCTCAGCCTGTCATGTTCACCTCTCAGTCTGTCATATTCACCTCTCAGCCTGTCATATTCACCTCTCAGCCTGTCATGTTCACCTCTCAGCCTGTCATATTCACCTCTCAGTCTGTCATATTCACCTCTCAGCCTGTCATATTCACCTCTCAGCCTGTCATGTTCACCTCTCAGCCTGTCATATTCACCTCTCAGCCTGTCATGTTCACCTCTCAGTCTGTCATATTCACCTCTCAGCCTGTCATATTCACCTCTCAGCCTGTCATGTTCACCTCTCAGCCTGTCATATTCACCTCTCAGTCTGTCATATTCACCTCTCAGCCTGTCATATTCACCTCTCAGCCTGTCATGTTCACCTCTCAGCCTGTCATGTTCACCTCTCAGCCTGTCATATTCACCTCTCAGCCTGTCATATTCACCTCTCAGCCTGTCATATTCACCTCTCAGCCTGTCATGTTCACCTCTCAGTCTGTCATATTCACCTCTCAGCCTGTCATATTCACCTCTCAGCCTGTCATATTCACCTCTCAGCCTGTCATATTCACCTCTCAGCCTGTCATATTCACCACTCTCAGCCTGTCATGTTCACCTCTCAGCCTGTCATGTTCACCTCTCAGCCTGTCATATTCACCTCTCAGCCCTGTCATGTTCACCTCTCAGCCTGTCA
>NW_025755560.1:0-7628 GCF_021184085.1 Oncorhynchus gorbuscha
CTATACAGCCCGCGTGTGTGTGTGTGTCTCTTACAGCCCGTGTCTTTCAGTCTGCTGATAGAGTTAGCCATCAGTCCTATACAGCCTCGTGTGTGTGTGTGTGTGTCTCTTACAGCCCGTGTCTTTCAGTCTGCTGATAGAGTTAGCCATCAGTCCTATACAGCCCCGTGTGTGTGTGTGTGTCTCTTACAGCCCGTGTCTTTCAGTCTGCTGATAGAGTTAGCCATCAGTCCTATACAGCCCGTGTGTGTGTGTGTGTCTCTTACAGCCCGTGTCTTTCAGTCTGCTGATAGAGTTAGCCATCAGTCCTATACAGCCCGTGTGTGTGTGTGTGTGTCTCTTACAGCCCGTGTCTTTCAGTCTGCTGATAGAGGTAGCCATCAGTCCTATACAGCCCGTGTGTGTGTGTGTCTCTTACAGCCCGTGTCTTTCAGTCTGCTGATAGAGTTAGCCATCAGTCCTATACAGCCCGTGTGTGTGTGTGTGTCTCTTACAGCCCGTGTCTTTCAGTCTGCTGATAGAGTTAGCCATCAGTCCTATACAGCCCGTGTGTGTGTGTGTGTCTCTTACAGCCCGTGTCTTTCAGTCTGCTGATAGAGGTAGCCATCAGTCCTATACAGCCCGTGTGTGTGTGTGTGTCTCTTACAGCCCGTGTCTTTCAGTCTGCTGATAGAGGTAGCCATCAGTCCTATACAGCCCGTGTGTGTGTGTGTGTGTCTCTTACAGCCCGTGTCTTTCAGTCTGCTGATAGAGGTAGCCATCAGTCCTATACAGCCCGTGTGTGTGTGTGTGTCTCTTACAGCCCGTGTCTTTCAGTCTGCTGATAGAGGTAGCCATCAGTCCTATACAGCCCGTGTGTGTGTGTGTGTCTCTTACAGCCCGTGTCTTTCAGTCTGCTGATAGAGGTAGCCATCAGTCCTATACAGCCCGTGTGTGTGTGTGTGTCTCTTACAGCCCGTGTCTTTCAGTCTGCTGATAGAGGTAGCCATCAGTCCTATACAGCCCGTGTGTGTGTGTGTGTCTCTTACAGCCCGTGTCTTTCAGTCTGCTGATAGAGGTAGCCATCAGTCCTATACAGCCCGTGTGTGTGTGTGTGTCTCTTACAGCCCGTGTCTTTCAGTCTGCTGATAGAGGTAGCCATCAGTCCTATACAGCCCGTGTGTGTGTGTGTGTCTCTTACAGCCCGTGTCTTTCAGTCTGCTGATAGAGGTAGCCATCAGTCCTATACAGCCCGTGTGTGTGTGTGTGTCTCTTACAGCCCGTGTCTTTCAGTCTGCTGATAGAGGTAGCCATCAGTCCTATACAGCCCGTGTGTGTGTGTGTGTGTCTCTTACAGCCCGTGTCTTTCAGTCTGCTGATAGAGGTAGCCATCAGTCCTATACAGCCCGTGTGTGTGTGTGTGTGCTCTTACAGCCCGTGTGTGTGTGTGTGCTGTACAGCCCGTAGCCGTCGTGTCTCTATACAGCCCGTGTGTGTGTGTGTGTCTCTTACAGCCCGTGTCTTTCAGTCTGCTGATAGAGGTAGCCATCAGTCCTATACAGCCCGTGTGTGTGTGTGTGTCTCTTACAGCCCGTGTCTTTCAGTCTGCTGATAGAGGTAGCCATCAGTCCTATACAGCCCGTGTGTGTGTGTGTGTCTCTTACAGCCCGTGTCTTTCAGTCTGCTGATAGAGGTAGCCATCAGTCCTATACAGCCCGTGTGTGTGTGTGTGTGTCTCTACAGCCCGTGTCTTTCAGTCTGCTGATAGAGGTAGCCATCAGTCCTATACAGCCCGTGTGTGTGTGTGTGTGTCTCTTACAGCCCGTGTCTTTCAGTCTGCTGATAGAGGTAGCCATCAGTCCTATACAGCCCGTGTGTGTGTGTGTGTCTCTTACAGCCCGTGTCTTTCAGTCTGCTGATAGAGGTAGCCATCAGTCCTATACAGCCCGTGTGTGTGTGTGTGTGTGTCTCTTACAGCCCGTGTCTTTCAGTCTGCTGATAGAGGTAGCCATCAGTCCTATACAGCCCGTGTGTGTGTGTGTGTCTCTTACAGCCCGTGTCTTTCAGTCTGCTGATAGAGGTAGCCATCAGTCCTATACAGCCCTGTGTGTGTGTGTGTGTCTCTTACAGCCCGTGTCTTTCAGTCTGCTGATAGAGGTAGCCATCAGTCCTATACAGCCCGTGTGTGTGTGTGTGTCTCTTACAGCCCGTGTCTTTCAGTCTGCTGATAGAGGTAGCCATCAGTCCTATACAGCCCGTGTGTGTGTGTGTGTCTCTTACAGCCCGTGTCTTTCAGTCTGCTGATAGAGTTAGCCATCAGTCCTATACAGCCCGTGTGTGTGTGTGTGTGTCTCTTACAGCCCGTGTCTTTCAGTCTGCTGATAGAGGTAGCCATCAGTCCTATACAGCCCGTGTGTGTGTGTGTGTCTCTTACAGCCCGTGTCTTTCAGTCTGCTGATAGAGGTAGCCATCAGTCCTATACAGCCAGTGTGTGTGTGTGTGTCTCTTACAGCCCGTGTCTTTCAGTCTGCTGATAGAGGTAGCCATCAGTCCTATACAGCCCGTGTGTGTGTGTGTGTCTCTTACAGCCCGTGTCTTTCAGTCTGCTGATAGAGTTAGCCATCAGTCCTATACAGCCCGTGTGTGTGTGTGTGTGCTCTTACAGCCCGTGTCTTTCAGTCTGCTGATAGAGGTAGCCATCAGTCCTATACAGCCCGTGTGTGTGTGTGTGTGTCTCTTACAGCCCGTGTGTGTGTGTGTGTCTCTTACAGCCCGTGTGTGTGTGTGTGTCTCTTACAGCCCGTGTGTGTGTGTGTGTGTCTCTTACAGCCCGTGTGTGTGTGTGTGTCTCTTACAGCCCGTGTGTGTGTGTGTGTCTCTTACAGCCCGTGTGTGTGTGTGTGGTCTCTTACAGCCCGTGTCTTTCAGTCTGCTGATAGAGGTAGCCATCAGTCCTATACAGCCCGTGTGTGTGTGTGTGTCTCTTACAGCCCGTGTCTTTCAGTCTGCTGATAGAGGTAGCCATCAGTCCTATACAGCCCGTGTGTGTGTGTGTGTGTCTCTTACAGCCCGTGTCTTTCAGTCTGCTGATAGAGGTAGCCATCAGTCCTATACAGCCCGTGTGTGTGTGTGTGTGTCTCTTACAGCCCGTGTGTGTGTGTGTGTGTGTCTCTTACAGCCCGTGTCTTTCAGTCTGCTGATAGAGGTAGCCATCAGTCCTATACAGCCCGTGTGTGTGTGTGTCTCTTACAGCCCGTGTGTGTGTGTGTGTGTCTCTTACAGCCCGTGTCTTTCAGTCTGCTGATAGAGGTAGCCATCAGTCCTATACAGCCCGTGTGTGTGTGTGTGTCTCTTACAGCCCGTGTCTTTCAGTCTGCTGATAGAGGTAGCCATCAGTCCTATACAGCCCGTGTGTGTGTGTGTGTCTCTTACAGCCCGTGTCTTTCAGTCTGCTGATAGAGGTAGCCATCAGTCCTATACAGCCCGTGTGTGTGTGTGTGTCTCTTACAGCCCGTGTGTGTGTGTGTGTCTCTTACAGCCCGTGTCTTTCAGTCTGCTGATAGAGGTAGCCATCAGTCCTATACAGCCCGTGTGTGTGTGTGTGTCTCTTACAGCCCGTGTCTTTCAGTCTGCTGATAGAGGTAGCCATCAGTCCTATACAGCCCGTGTGTGTGTGTGTGTGTGTGTCTCTTACAGCCCGTGTCTTTCAGTCTGCTGATAGAGGTAGCCATCAGTCCTATACAGCCCGTGTGTGTGTGTGTGTCTCTTACAGCCCGTGTCTTTCAGTCTGCTGATAGAGTTAGCCATCAGTCCTATACAGCCCGTGTGTGTGTGTGTGTCTCTTACAGCCCGTGTCTTTCAGTCTGCTGATAGAGGTAGCCATCAGTCCTATACAGCCCGTGTGTGTGTGTGTGTCTCTTACAGCCCGTGTCTTTCAGTCTGCTGATAGAGGTAGCCATCAGTCCTATACAGCCCGGTGTGTGTGTGTGTGTCTCTTACAGCCCGTGTCTTTCAGTCTGCTGATAGAGGTAGCCATCAGTCCTATACAGCCCGTGTGTGTGTGTGTGTGTCTCTTACAGCCCGTGTCTTTCAGTCTGCTGATAGAGTTAGCCATCAGTCCTATACAGCCCGTGTGTGTGTGTGTGCTCTTACAGCCCGTGTCTTTCAGTCTGCTGATAGAGGTAGCCATCAGTCCTATACAGCCCGTGTGTGTGTGTGTGTCTCTTACAGCCCGTGTCTTTCAGTCTGCTGATAGAGGTAGCCATCAGTCCTATACAGCCCGTGTGTGTGTGTGTGTGTCTCTTACAGCCCGTGTCTTTCAGTCTGCTGATAGAGGTAGCCATCAGTCCTATACAGCCCGTGTGTGTGTGTGTGTCTCTTACAGCCCGTGTCTTTCAGTCTGCTGATAGAGGTAGCCATCAGTCCTATACAGCCCGTGTGTGTGTGTGTGTCTCTTACAGCCCGTGTCTTTCAGTCTGCTGATAGAGGTAGCCATCAGTCCTATACAGCCCGTGTGTGTGTGTGTGTGTCTCTTACAGCCCGTGTCTTTCAGTCTGCTGATAGAGGTAGCCATCAGTCCTATACAGCCCGTGTGTGTGTGTGTGTGTGCTCTTACAGCCCGTGTCTTTCAGTCTGCTGATAGAGGTAGCCATCAGTCCTATACAGCCCGTGTGTGTGTGTGTGTCTCTTACAGCCCGTGTCTTTCAGTCTGCTGATAGAGGTAGCCATCAGTCCTATACAGCCCGTGTGTGTGTGTGTGTGTCTCTTACAGCCCGTGTCTTTCAGTCTGCTGATAGAGGTAGCCATCAGTCCTATACAGCCCGTGTGTGTGTGTGTGTCTCTTACAGCCCGTGTCTTTCAGTCTGCTGATAGAGGTAGCCATCAGTCCTATACAGCCCGTGTGTGTGTGTGTGTCTCTTACAGCCCGTGTCTTTCAGTCTGCTGATAGAGGTAGCCATCAGTCCTATACAGCCCGTGTGTGTGTGTGTGTGTCTCTTACAGCCCGTGTCTTTCAGTCTGCTGATAGAGGTAGCCATCAGTCCTATACAGCCCGTGTGTGTGTGTGTGGTCTCTTACAGCCCGTGTCTTTCAGTCTGCTGATAGAGGTAGCCATCAGTCCTATACAGCCCGTGTGTGTGTGTGTGTCTCTTACAGCCCGTGTCTTTCAGTCTGCTGATAGAGGTAGCCATCAGTCCTATACAGCCCGTGTGTGTGTGTGTGTCTCTTACAGCCCGTGTCTTTCAGTCTGCTGATAGAGGTAGCCATCAGTCCTATACAGCCCGTGTGTGTGTGTGTGTCTCTTACAGCCCGTGTCTTTCAGTCTGCTGATAGAGGTAGCCATCAGTCCTATACAGCCCGTGTGTGTGTGTGTTGTCTCTTACAGCCCGTGTCTTTCAGTCTGCTGATAGAGGTAGCCATCAGTCCTATACAGCCCGTGTGTGTGTGTGTGTCTCTTACAGCCCGTGTCTTTCAGTCTGCTGATAGAGGTAGCCATCAGTCCTATACAGCCCGTGTGTGTGTGTGTGTCTCTTACAGCCCGTGTCTTTCAGTCTGCTGATAGAGGTAGCCATCAGTCCTATACAGCCCGTGTGTGTGTGTGTGTCTCTTACAGCCCGTGTCTTTCAGTCTGCTGATAGAGGTAGCCATCAGTCCTATACAGCCCGTGTGTGTGTGTGTGTGTCTCTTACAGCCCGTGTCTTTCAGTCTGCTGATAGAGGTAGCCATCAGTCCTATACAGCCCGTGTGTGTGTGTGTGTCTCTTACAGCCCGTGTCTTTCAGTCTGCTGATAGAGGTAGCCATCAGTCCTATACAGCCCGTGTGTGTGTGTGTGTCTCTTACAGCCCGTGTCTTTCAGTCTGCTGATAGAGGTAGCCATCAGTCCTATACAGCCCGTGTGTGTGTGTGTGTGTCTCTTACAGCCCGTGTCTTTCAGTCTGCTGATAGAGGTAGCCATCAGTCCTATACAGCCCGTGTGTGTGTGTGTGTCTCTTACAGCCCGTGTCTTTCAGTCTGCTGATAGAGTTAGCCATCAGTCCTATACAGCCCGTGTGTGTGTGTGTGTCTCTTACAGCCCGTGTCTTTCAGTCTGCTGATAGAGGTAGCCATCAGTCCTATACAGCCCGTGTGTGTGTGTGTGTGTCTCTTACAGCCCGTGTCTTTCAGTCTGCTGATAGAGGTAGCCATCAGTCCTATACAGCCCGTGTGTGTGTGTGTGTGTCTCTTACAGCCCGTGTCTTTCAGTCTGCTGATAGAGTTAGCCATCAGTCCTATACAGCCCGTGTTGTGTGTGTGTGTCTCTTACAGCCCGTGTCTTTCAGTCTGCTGATAGAGGTAGCCATCAGTCCTATACAGCCCGTGTGTGTGTGTGTGTCTCTTACAGCCCGTGTCTTTCAGTCTGCTGATAGAGGTAGCCATCAGTCCTATACAGCCCGTGTGTGTGTGTGTGTGTCTCTTACAGCCCGTGTCTTTCAGTCTGCTGATAGAGGTAGCCATCAGTCCTATACAGCCCGTGTGTGTGTGTGTGTGTCTCTTACAGCCCGTGTCTTTCAGTCTGCTGATAGAGTTAGCCATCAGTCCTATACAGCCCGTGTGTGTGTGTGTGTCTCTTACAGCCCGTGTCTTTCAGTCTGCTGATAGAGTTAGCCATCAGTCCTATACAGCCCGTGTGTGTGTGTGTGTCTCTTACAGCCCGTGTCTTTCAGTCTGCTGATAGAGGTAGCCATCAGTCCTATACAGCCCGTGTGTGTGTGTGTGTCTCTTACAGCCCGTGTCTTTCAGTCTGCTGATAGAGTTAGCCATCAGTCCTATACAGCCCGTGTGTGTGTGTGTGTCTCTTACAGCCCGTGTCTTTCAGTCTGCTGATAGAGTTAGCCATCAGTCCTATACAGCCCGTGTGTGTGTGTGTGTGTCTCTTACAGCCCGTGTCTTTCAGTCTGCTGATAGAGGTAGCCATCAGTCCTATACAGCCCGTGTGTGTGTGTGTGTCTCTTACAGCCCGTGTCTTTCAGTCTGCTGATAGAGTTAGCCATCAGTCCTATACAGCCCGTGTGTGTGTGTGTGTGTCTCTTACAGCCCGTGTCTTTCAGTCTGCTGATAGAGGTAGCCATCAGTCCTATACAGCCCGTGTGTGTGTGTGTGTGTCTCTTACAGCCCGTGTCTTTCAGTCTGCTGATAGAGGTAGCCATCAGTCCTATACAGCCCGTGTGTGTGTGTGTGTCTCTTACAGCCCGTGTCTTTCAGTCTGCTGATAGAGGTAGCCATCAGTCCTATACAGCCCGTGTGTGTGTGTGTCTCTTACAGCCCGTGTCTTTCAGTCTGCTGATAGAGGTAGCCATCAGTCCTATACAGCCCGTGTGTGTGTGTGTGTCTCTTACAGCCCGTGTCTTTCAGTCTGCTGATAGAGTTAGCCATCAGTCCTATACAGCCCGTGTGTGTGTGTGTGTCTCTTACAGCCCGTGTCTTTCAGTCTGCTGATAGAGGTAGCCATCAGTCCTATACAGCCCGTGTGTGTGTGTGTGTGTCTCTTACAGCCCGTGTCTTTCAGTCTGCTGATAGAGGTAGCCATCAGTCCTATACAGCCACGTGTGTGTGTGTGTGGCTCTTACAGCCCCGTGTCCTTTCAGTCTGCTGATAGAGGTAGCCATCAGTC
>NW_025755561.1:0-7628 GCF_021184085.1 Oncorhynchus gorbuscha
CGCATAATTTTCCATTCTCATGATGCCATCTATTTTGTGAAGTGCACCAGTCCCTCCCGCAGCAAAGCACCCCCACAACATGATGCTGCCACCCCCATGCTTCACAGTTGGGATGATGTTCTTCGGCTTGCAAGCCTCCCCCTTTTTCCTCCAAAGATAACAATGGTCATTTGGCCAAACAGTTCTATTTTTGTTTCATCAGACATTTCTCCAAAAGGTACGATCTTTGTCCACATGTGCAAACTGTAGTCTGGCTTTTTCATGGTGGTTTTGGAGCAGTGGCTTCTTCCTTGCTGAGCGGCCTTTCAGGTTATGTCGACATAGGACTCATTTTTACTGTGGATATAGATACTTTTGTACCTGTTTCCTCCAACATCTTCACAAGGTCCTTTGCTGTTGTTCTGGGATTTATTTGCACTTTTCTCACCAAAGTACGTTCATCTCATGGAGACAGAATGCGTCTCCTTCCTGAGCGGAATGACGGCTGCGTGGTCCCATGGTGTTTATACTTGCGTACTATTGTTTGTACAGATGAACGTGGTACCTTCAGGTGTTTGGAAATTGCTCCCAAGGATGAACCAGACTTGTGGAGGTCTACAATTTGTTGTAGGTCGTGTCTGATTTCTTTTGATTTTCCCATGATGTCAAGCAAATTGGCACTGAGTTTGAAGGTAGGCATTGAAATGCATCCACAGGTACACCTTAATGACGCCAACGTAAGTGTATGTAAACTTCTGACTTCAAATGTAAGTGCCTTGATGAGGACCTTCGCCGCTCCTTGTATGAGGTAGGGTTGTACTCTACGGATGTTGTAGACCATGAACCTGCAGGAGCGAGTCACTGCTTTGATATTTTGCAGAAAACAACAGGGAGTTGTCCAGGGTCACCCCAGGTTCATTGCACTCTGGGAGGAGGACACTGTGGAGTTGGCAACTTTGATGGAGAGGTTTTGACTTTACCATACATTACATTTACATTTACATTTAAGTCATTTAGCAGACGCTCTTATCCAGAGCGACTTACAAATTACTCAATCATTCGTTTGTGGTTGTAATGAGTGTTGAAATTAGATGACATAGTGAATAAGGAGTATCTCAGTTGTATCCTCTGCTCAGTCATGAGGTGGCATGCATGTCACAGCTCCATGCCACTCCAGCATCACCTATAGGACAACAAGAGGACAGACTCATGGTTGTAAACGACGTGAGTGTGTTTGTCATGCTTCAATGACAAACACATGGTTCGAGGAAGAAACAAGTGACAGATCAATTCACACCGACTGTTGACAGGAAAAATAGAGAGATTTGCTTTGGAATTCAACGGAAGCCAAATCCTTGGTGAAGGATGTACCAAAGCATACATAAACCCTGACAACTATTGAGTGCAGCTTCATTGAAATGCAGTGAAATACACTACAAACTGACATACAACATTAGAATTGTATATATAGGTATGTGGGACCGATGCACCAAGTCTGGAACCAACAGGACCTTGAATAGCTTCTACGCCACTTACGGTCAGATGCCAAGAAGTTGCCATACCAGGTGGTGATGCAGCCAGTCAAGATGCTCTCAATGATGCAACTGTATAATCTGTGGCAGATTATGCCGGTAGTCCAGTCGTGATGAATAAGCAGGGCTTCGTGTCGTAAAAGGGGTCCCGGCCAATTGGCAAAATATGTATAGTGGCAAAAGAAATTGGCCGAAAGGAACTATTCAGCTAACAGTCCGATATGCTCTAGACAGCTAGCGGGCCGTGGCTAGCAGGCTAGCAGATGGGCATTCAGGGGACGTTGCGACATAGGAGCCAGTTGAATAACCCCCTTGGGCAGATTACGTCGGTTGTCTGGTCATGAAGGAGCTCCGTACCAGCAGCAAAAGGGGTCCAGGCTAATTGGCAAAATAGGTATTGCAGCCCCGGAGTAGCTGGTGGACCTCTTCAGCTAGCCAGGAGATAGGCCTAGCATGGTCTAGCTCCAGGCTAATTGGTGCTTACTTTCGGGACAGAGACATTAGCCAGGAGTAGCCACTAGGATATGATCAAGGTGAAAAGGTCCGGGGATATGGAGAGAAAATAGGTCCGGTATGCTCTGCTTTGAATCGCGTTGTACATACTGGTGAGAGTTTTCCGAGCTAAAGGTTAGCTGATGACCGCTAGCAGTGGTTAGCTGACTACTAGCTAGTAAGCTGGCTGCTTCTGTTGGGGGGTTCTGTTTCAGAAGTAAAGAAAAATACTTTAGAAAAAGCAGATCCACACCACATTGGGTGAGGCGGGTTGCAGGAGAGCATTTTGAAGTTGAGGTTTATAAAAATATTTTAAAAAGATATATACATGGGACACTACAAGACGAGGACAAAGACGTCTGACTGCTACGCCATCTTGGAATCCTTTCAAATTCAACATTGAATTAAAAAAAGTATTGGTAACACTATTTGGATAGTCCCAAGTAAATTACATTTCAACTATCTACTAACCATAAACCTAACCCTTATCCTAAGCCTTATTCTAACCCTAACCCTAACTGTAACCTGAACCAACATTTGCTTATCAACAGTTTGTTGATAGTATGACCATCTGTAGATCATCTATATGGGACTATCCAAATAAAGTGTGACCAAAGTATTTCCATATGTCAAATATATTTGATTCTATGTGCTGTTGCCATGTTGTTGCCAAGTCTACAAAGCTACAGATGGCTTTTTGTTCTGCTGTTATTGTTTCTATGATGTCATTGCCGCACATTCCACACCAGAATAAGAGTAGAACATCACACATGCATGGATGCGTCTGTTTTTTACTCTTAACAGAAAAGCACAGCCAGAGAAAATGACATCAGAATTTTAGACACAGTCCTACTGTTTCAAGATCTTAGTTACACTTTTAGTTTTGAACTGTGTTACTTTGTGCACCTTTAATCTTTAGACCTCTATGCATCTTTTAGGGTTGGAGGGCTGATATCAGTCAATGGTTTATTGTGTCTCTTCCCTGTTCTACCAGAGCACATGCTATGCTCTTTGTCAGCCTACATCCCTGTAATTGAGGGTGCCATGACAGTTCACTGTGCTCATTACTAATAGTGGTAAAATGAACACAGCTTCTCTAGCACCGTTTTTGAGGTAATATTCTGGAGAGGAGCCAAGGAAAAATAACATGGGGAGGACTGTAAAATTAAGCCATTTTATAAGATTACTGACTATTGAATGAGGGCAATGGCCATCTAAGAAAACAGATCTCATCAGGAATATGGTGGTAACACTTTACTGTATGTCCGATTGCATTCATAAAACCTTTATAACAGCTCCTTGTTTTTGAAAGAAAAGCACATTTTTTGTCCATTAAAATTTGAGGCCAGCATCCCGGAGTCGCCTCTTCACTGTTGACATTGAGACTGGTGTTTTGCAGGTACTATTTAATGAAGCTGCCAGTTTAGGACTTGTGAGGCGTCTGTTTCTCAAACTAGACACTCTAATGTACTTGTCTTCTTGCTCAGTTGTGCACCGGGGCCTCCCACTCCTCTGTCTATTCTGGTTAGGGCCAGTTTGTGCTGTTCTGTGAAGGGAGTAGCACACAGCGTTGTATGAGATCTTAAGTTTCTTTGCAATTTCTCGCATGGAATAGCCTTAATTTCTCAGAACAAGAAAAGACTGATGAGTTTCAGGAGAAAGTGTTTTGTTTCTGGCAATTTTGAGCCTGTAATCGAACCCACAAATGCTGATGCTCCAGATACTCAACTAGTCTAAAGAAGGCCAGCTTCTTTAATCAGAACAACAGTTTTCAGCTATGCTAACATAATTGCAAAAAGGGTTTTCTAATGATCAATTAGCCTTTTAAAATTATAAACTTGGATTAGCTAACACAACGTGCCATTGGAACACAGCAGTGATGTGGTTGCTGATAACAGGCCGCTGTAAGCCTGTGTAGATATTCCATAAAATATCAGCCGTTTCCAGCTACAATAGTCATATACAACGTTAACAATGTCTCACTATATTTCTTATCAATTTGATGTTATTTTAATGGACAAAAATATGCTTTTCTTTAAAAAACAAGGACATTTCTAAGTGACACCAAACTTTTGAACTGTAGTGGATATAACACATTGTAATATATGCTATAAACTGTCATAAAGGGTTTTAAATAGTTCTGGCATAAGATATTATAAAACTAGTTATGATGGGTGTCATACATGACTGTTCATCCTGCCATATACTCAGACTATTGCGTGAGACACTACAACGCCGTGATAATGTTTTGCTTCCAATAGGATGGTCTAAATACCTGAAACAATGGGACAGATTATATACTCCATTTCCTGTACTTTTGTTTTAGGACATTTTTGTCTCTGTTTTGTTTGAGTAGAACAGGCTGTTTTCACACATGTGAATATGAAGATAATGTATGACATTAAGAAGCGGGATTTCCCTCACCACTGGAAGTTAAATGTATATCCAGGGGCGTGTTAATTAAAAGCCATCTGTGGCAGGAGTGAAGCTTTGGGATATTTGGCTCCATTCAATAATGAAATCATGTGTATTCAGCAAAATGTGAGAAAAAAAACCCACTCGAAAACTAAAATACTGTAACACCTCATTGTACAGTAACTGTTAGAAATGTTATTTTGTATGTCTGCTAAATAATGTATTTATGCTTCCACCTTTGTGGGTGATAAGATATAAAAAAGGAAATCAAGTCTATCATTCCTTTTAATATGCACTGTGTCATGCCACTTGGATGACTGATGCCTTGTAAACCCTTGTTGTGTGTCAATACAGCCCACTGAAAATAGCCTGGCAGTTACCAAGACCTGGGATGTTACTGTACAATTATATTACAACAGCATTGACATAATGACCACAAACTGATTACTATCCAGAACAGCTTCTAACGTCCAACCATTTTACAGAGCAAGCTGTGATGACATTAGTATATACCTGTAATTATGGTGGTGAAAAACACCTGCTGCTAGAGAAGGAGGACCGTCTTGAAGCCCTCTCTCCCTTTGTAAACGCCAGGACTGCATCCAAATAACATATCCTTTCTCCTGAAGTACACTGTTCCCACAAATCTAAGGGCAGTGTATTGGTGGAGGCAAGGTCTAGTGGGAGTGTCCACCATATTTCTTTTAGGCCTACTAGTCATTTACTTGTGTAAACAAGTGTACACTCACAGTATGTGATTGATGGGTTTTCAAACAGCACTAATGGGAAACGGATTATGAAGAAGCAGATGGGCAGTCGCTGCGTGGAAAGGAGGATTATTAAGAAGCAGATGGACAGTCGCTGCGTGGAAAGGAGGATTATTAAGAAGCAGATGGACAGTCGCTGCGTGGAAAGGAGGATTATTAAGAAGCAGATGGACAGTCGCTGCGTGGAAAGGAGGATTATTAAGAAGCAGATGGACAGTCGCTGCGTGGAAAGGAGGATTATTAAGAAGCAGATGGACAGTCGCTGCGTGGAAAGGAGGATTATTAAGAAGCAGATGGACAGTCGCTGCGTGGAAAGGAGGATTATTAAGAAGCAGATGGACAGTCGCTGCGTGGAAAGGAGGATTATTAAGAAGCAGATGGACAGTCGCTGCGTGGAAAGGAGGATTATTAAGAAGCAGATGGACAGTCGCTGTGTGGAAAGGAGGATTATTAAGAAGCAGATGGACAGTCGCTGTGTGGAAAGGAGGATTATTAAGAAGCAGATGGACAGTCGCTGCGTGGAAAGGAGGATTATTAAGAAGCAGATGGACAGTCGCTGTGTGGAAAGGAGGATTATTAAGAAGCAGATGGACAGTCGCTGTGTGGAAAGGAGGATTATTAAGAAGCAGATGGACAGTCGCTGTGTGGAAAGGAGGATTATTAAGAAGCAGATGGACAGTCGCTGTGTGGAAAGGAGGATTATTAAGAAGCAGATGGACAGTCGCTGTGTGGAAAGGAGGATTATTAAGAAGCAGATGGACAGTCGCTGCGTGGAAAGGAGGATTATTAAGAAGCAGATGGACAGTCGCTGCGTGGAAAGGAGGATTATTGTGTGACTGGAATTATGTAAAGCAATACACTGGCAGCGTCTTATAGCAGTGACTGACTCCCTGTCGGCATGGAAACCAACTTCCATAATTGGCCCTGACTTGTGATGGTGTGAAATAATGCATTTATCCGTTCAGCACTTTGTTGTGGTGAAAGGGTTTGGATGAGGTACACACACACACACACACACACACACACACACACACACACACACACACACACACACACACACACACACACACACACACACACACACACACACACACACACACACACACACACACACACACACACACACACACACACACACACACACACACACACACACACACACACACACACACACACACACACACACACACACACACACACGCCTCACATTAAGACTCCCTGATCGGTGTTAATAACATAAAACAACTGTTGGCTAACAGCCATGCGATATAGAACCAATGTCACTGAAAAGAACAGGTGGAATATTGTCAAACTGTAATTAGGCCTACATGTTTAGCTACAGTAATTCAACAATGTTGGATTTCAATGATCATATTAGAGGGAATAACAGAACCGCAAGGCCCTCAATTAACTGGAAAGTCCCTCATGAAGTCAGTTTTTAACATGGTTTATCTCACCTCAGTTTTCTACAGTCAGTTTTTAACATGATAATCTCATCTCAGTTTTCTACAGTCCTCCTGCTTTCCATTTCTGCTTTGTTCTTCTTCTGGTCCTCACACATAGACATTCTTCTTCTTCTGGTCCTCACACATAGACATTCTTCTTCTTCTGGTCCTCACACATAGACATTCTTCTTCTTCTGGTCCTCACACATAGACATTGTTCTTCTTCTGGTCCTCACACATAGACATTCTTCTTCTGGTCCTCACACATAGACATTGTTCTTCTTCTGGTCCTCACACATAGACATTCTTCTTCTTCTGGTCCTCACACATAGACATTCTTCTTCTTCTGGTCCTCACACATAGACATTCTTCTTCTGGTCCTCACACATAGACATTGTTCTTCTTCTGGTCCTCACACATAGACATTGTTCTTCTTCTGGTCCGCACACATAGACATTCTTCTTCTGGTCCGCACACATAGACATTCTTCTTCTTCTGGTCCTCACACATAGACATTGTTCTTCTTCTGGTCCTCACACATAGACATTGTTCTTCTTCTGGTCCTCACACATAGACATTGTTCTTCTTCTGGTCCGCACACATAGACATTCTTCTTCTGGTCCGCACACATAGACATTCTTCTTCTTCTGGTCCTCACACATAGACATTGTTCTTCTTCTGGTCCTCACACATAGACATTGTTCTTCTTCTGGTCCTCACACAGACATTGTTCTTCTTCTGGTCCTCACACATAGACATTCTTCTTCTGGTCCTCTCACATAGACATTGTTCTTCTTCTGGTCCTCACACATAGACATTGTTCTTCTTCTGGTCCTCTCACATAGACATTGTTCTTCTTCTGGTCCTCTCACATAGACATTGTTCTTCTTCTGGTCCTCACACAGACATTGTTCTTCTTCTGGTCCTCTCACATAGACATTGTTCTTCTTCTGGTCCTCTCACATAGACATTGTTCTTCTTCTGGTCCTCTCACATAG
>NW_025755562.1:0-7627 GCF_021184085.1 Oncorhynchus gorbuscha
CACACACACACACCACACGTCAGAGCACAGCATTGGGAATATTCTGTGTGTATGCATATTTGTGTGCGGGAGTGTGTGTGTGTGTGTTCTGTGTGTGTTCTGTGTGTGTGTGTGTGTGTGTGTGTGTGTGTGTGTGTGTGTGTGATGTAGTGTGTGTGTGTGTGTGTGTGTGTGTGTGTGTGTGTGTGTGTGTGTGTGTGTGTGTGTGTGTGTGTGTGTGACAGCCAGTCTAAAACTTTTTCATGAGAGCCTAGTGTAATGTAGAATACATCTGGAAAAAATCTACAATCAATATCCTTGATCTTTAATACGATTCATAGCCTATTGAGGAGAGAGGAGGAGAGAGAGAGAGAGACAGGGAGAGAGACAGGGAGAGAGAGAGAGAGAGAGAGAGAGAGAGAGAGAGAGAGAGAGAGAGAGAGAGAGAGAGAGAGAGAGAGAGAGAGAGAGGAAGAGTAGAGAGAGAACAAAAATAAAGGGACAGAGAGAAACTGGTTATGGTTATGCTGGTTATGTGGGTTATGTGGGTTATGTGAAGGGCATCAAATGACAGGAGGCTGAATCTGATGAGACTAAGTATAATGACATTAGAGTAGAGCAGTCAGATAACACATAGAGGGGTTGTAGCATATCTGGTCTCCAGATCATCTCTGGTCCTCCTCTAACACATAGAGGGGTTGTAGCATATCTGGTTTCCAGATCATCTCTGGTCCTCCTCTAACACATAGAGGGGTTGTAGCATATCTGGTTGTGGGGGAGGGAGAGGGAGAGCGATTGAGATAGAGAGAGATGTGGGGGAGGGAGAGAGAGAGATAGAGATAGATAGATAGAGAGAGATGTGGGGGAGGGGGAGTGAGAGAGAGATTGAGATAGATAGAGAGGGATGTGGGGGGAGAGAGAGAGAGAGATTGAGATAGATAGAGAGAGATGTGGGGGAGGGAGAGTGAGAGAGAGATTGAGATAGATAGAGAGGGATGTGGGGAGAGAGAGAGAGAGATTGAGATAGATAGAGATGTGGGGGAGGGAGAGTGAGAGAGATTGAGATAGATAGAGAGAGATGTGGGGAGGGAGAGTGAGAGAGATTGAGATAGATAGAGAGAGATGTGGGGGAGGGAGAGAGAGATTGAGATAGATAGAGAGAGATGTGGGGAGGGAGAGAGAGAGAGATTGAGATAGAGAGATGATGTGGGAGGGAGAGAGAGAGATAGAGATAGATAGAGAGAGATGTGGGGAGGGAGAGAGAGAGATTGAGATAGATAGAGAGAGATGTGGAGGAGGGAGAGTGAGAGAGATTGAGATAGATAGAGAGAGATGTGGGAGAGAGAGAGAGATTGAGATAGATAGAGAGAGATGTGGGGAGGGAGAGAGAGAGAGATTGAGATAGAGAGAGATGTGGGGGAGGGAGAGAGAGAGATAGAGATAGATAGAGAGAGATGTGGGGAGGGAGAGAGAGAGATTGAGATAGATAGAGAGAGATGTGGGGGAGGGAGAGTGAGAGAGATTGAGATAGATAGAGAGAGATGTGAGGGAGGGAGAGTGAGAGAGATTGAGATAGATAGAGAGAGATGTGGGGAGGGAGAGTGAGAGAGAGATTGAGATAGATAGAGAGGGATGTGGGGAGAGAGAGAGAGAGATTGAGATAGATAGAGATGTGGGGGAGGGAGAGTGAGAGAGATTGAGATAGATAGAGAGAGATGTGGGGAGGGAGAGTGAGAGAGATTGAGATAGATAGAGAGAGAGATGTGGGGAGGGAGAGTGAGAGAGATTGAGATAGATAGAGAGAGAGAGATGTGCGGGAGGGAGAGGGAGTGAGAGAGATAGAGATAGAAAGAGAGAGAGATAGATGTGGGGAGGGAGAGTGAGAGAGATTGAGATAGAGAGAGTGAGAGAGATGTGGGGAGGGAGAGTGAGACAGATTGAGATATAGATATTGAGAGAGATTGAGATAGATAGAGAGATGTGGGGGAGGGAGAGTGAGAGAGATTGAGATAGATAGAAAGAGATGTGGGGGAGGGAGAGAGAGAGATTGAGATAGATAGAGAGAGATGTGGGGGAGGGAGAGAGAGAGAGAGAGATAGAGATAGATAGAGAGAGATGTGGGGGAGGGAGAGGAGAGAGATTGAGATAGATAGAGAGAGATGTGGGGGAGGGAGAGTGAGAGAGATTGAGATAGATAGAGAGAGATGTGGGGAGGGAGAGAGAGAGAGATTGAGATAGAGAGAGATGTGGGGGAGGGAGAGAGAGAGATAGAGATAGATAGAGAGAGATGTGGGGGAGAGAGAGAGAGAGATTGAGAGAGATTGAGAGAGATGTGGGGAGGGAGAGTGAGAGAGATTGAGATAGATAGAGAGAGATGTGAGGGAGGGAGAGTGAGAGAGATTGAGATAGATAGAGAGAGATGTGGGGGAGGGAGAGTGAGAGAGATTGAGATAGATAGAGAGGGATATGGGGGGGAGAGAGAGAGATTGAGATAGATAGAGAGAGATGTGGGGGAGGGAGAGAGAGAGAGATAGAGATAGATAGAGAGAGATGTGGGGGAGGGAGAGAGAGAGAGATTGAGATAGAGAGAGATGTGGGGAGGGAGAGAGAGAGATAGAGATAGATAGAGAGAGATGTGGGGAGGGAGAGAGAGAGAGATTGAGATAGATAGAGAGAGATGTGGGGGAGAGAGAGAGAGATTGAGATAGAGAGAGATGTGGGTGAGGGAGAGAGAGAGATAGAGATAGATAGAGAGAGATGTGGGGGAGAGAGAGAGAGATTGAGATAGAGAGAGAGATGTGGGGAGGGAGAGTGAGAGAGATTGAGATAGATAGAGAGAGATGTGAGGGAGGGAGAGTGAGAGAGATTGAGATAGATAGAGAGAGATGTGGGGGAGGGAGAGTGAGAGAGATTGAGATAGATAGAGAGGGATGTGGGGGGAGAGAGAGAGATTGAGATAGATAGAGATGTGGGGAGGGAGAGTGAGAGAGATTGAGATAGATAGAGAGAGATGTGGGGAGGGAGACCTCTCTCTCTCTACCTCTGCCTCTCTCTCTCTCTCTCCCTCTCTCTCTCTCTACACTGAGAGAGATTGAGATCTCTAGAGAGATGTGGGGGAGGAGAGAGAGAGAGATTGAGATAGAGAGATGTGGGGGAGGGAGAGAGAGATTGAGAGAGATTGAGAGAGATGTGGGGGGGGAGAGGGGTGAGATAGATAGAGAGAAGTGTGGGGAGGGAGAGAGATTGAGATGAGAGAGATGTGGGAGGGAGAGAGAGATAGAGATAGATAGAGAGAGATGTGGGGGAGGGAGAGAGAGAGAGATTGAGATAGATAGAGAGAGATGTGGGGAGGGAGAGTGAGAGAGATTGAGATAGATAGAGAGAGATGTGAGGGAGGGAGAGTGAGAGATTGAGATAGATAGAGAGATGTGGGAGGAGAGTGAGAGAGATTGAGATAGATAGAGAAGATGTGGGGAGGGAGAGTGAGAGAGATTGAGATAGATTGAGAGGGATGATAGGGAGGGAGAGAGAGAGATTGAGATAGATAGAGATGTGGGGGAGGGAGAGTGAGAGAGATTGAGATAGATAGAGAGAGATGTGGGGAGAGGGAGAGTGAGAGAGATTGAGATAGATAGAGAGAGATGTGGGGGAGGGAGAGAGATTGAGATAGATAGAGAGAGATGTGGGGGAGGGAGAGAGAGAGAGATTGAGATAGAGAGGAATGTGGGGGAGGGAGAGAGATAGAGATAGATAGAGAGAGATGGGGGGAGGGAGAGAGAGAGATTGAGATAGATAGAAGATGTGGGGGAGGGAGAGTGAAGGAGAGATTGAGATAGATGAGAGAGAGAGATGTGAGGGAGGGAGAGTGAGAGATTGAGATAGATAGAGATGTGGGGGAGGGAGAGTGAGAGAGAGATTGAGATAGATAGAGAGGGGATGTGGGGGGGGGGGAGAGAGAGAGAGATTGAGATAGATAGAGATGTGGGGGAGGGAGAGTGAGAGATTGAGATAGATAGAGAGATGTGGGGGAGGAGAGTGAGAGAGATTGAAGATAGATAGAGAGAGATGTGGGGAGGGAGAGTGAGAGATTGAGATAGATAGAGAGATGTGCGGGAGGAGAGTGAGAGAGATAGAGATAGAAAAGAGAGAGATGTGGGAGGGAGAGTGAGAGAGATTGAGATAAGAGAGAGTGAGAGAGAGATGTGGGGGAGGGAGAGTGAGACAGATTGAGATATAGATATTGAGAGAGATTGAGATAGATAGAGAGATGTGGGGGAGGGAGAGTAAGAGAGATTGAGATAGATAGAAAAAGATGTGGGGAGGAGAGAGAGAGATTGAGATAGATAGAGAGAGATGTGGGAGGGAGAGAGAGAGAGAGAGATAGAGATAGATAGAGAGAGATGTGGGAGGGAGAGAGAGAGAGATTGAGATAGATAGAGAGAGATGTGTGGGGAGGGAGAGTGAGAGAGGATTGAGATAGATAGAGAGAGGATGTGGGGGAGGGAGAGTGAGAAAGATTGAGATAGATAGAGAGATAGATGTGGGAGGAGGGAGATAGTGAGAGATGTGGGGAGAAGAGGAGAGACAGAGATAGAGAGGAGATGTGGAGGGAGAGAGAGGATGTAGATAGATAGAGATGTGGGTGGGGCAGGAGAGATAAAGTGAGAGAGAGTGGGGGATTGAGAGATGAGATAGAGAGAGAGATGTGGGAGGGAGAGTGAGAGAGATTGAGATAGATAGAGAGATGTGTGAGGAGAAGAGTGGAGAGAGAGAGATGTGGACGAGACAGAGATAGATAGAGAGAGATGTGTGGGAGAGAGAGATTGAGATAGGAGAGATGTGGGGGAGGGAGAGAGAGAAGATGAGTAGATAGAGAGAGATGTGGGGGAGGAGAGAGAGAGATGAGGATAGATGGGGGGGGGAGGGAGAGTGAGAGAGATTGAGATAGATAGAGAGATGTGGGGGAGGGAGAGAGATTGAGATAGATGTGTGGGAGAAGAGGGCAGACAGAGAGAGAGATAGAGATAGGATGTAGAGAGAGAGATGTGGGAGGAGATGTGGGGGAGAGAAGATTGAGATTAGATAGAGAGAGATGTGTGGGGAGGAAGACAGGAGAGGTAGAGAGCAGGATGTAGATAGAGAGAGATGTGAGGGAGGGAGAGTGAGAGAGATTGAGATAGATAGAGAGAGATGTGGGGGAGGGAGAGTGATTGAGATAGATAGAGAGAGATGTGGGGGAGAGGGAGAGTGAGAGAGATTGAGATAGATTGAAGGGATGTGGGGGGAGAGAGAGAGAGAGAGATTGAGATAGATAGAGATGTGGGAGGAGAGTGAGAGATTGAGATAGATAGAGAGAGATGTGAGGGGAGGGAGAGTGAGAGAGATTGAGATAGATAGAGAGAGATGTGGGGAGGGAGAGTGAGAGAGATTGAGATAGATAGAGAGAGATGTGGGGAGGAGAGAGAGATTGAGATAGATAGAGAGAGATGTGGGGGAGGGAGAGTGAGAGAGAGATTGAGATAGATGAGAGAGATGTGGGGAGGAGAGAGAGAGAGATAGAGATAGATAGAGAGAGATGGGGGGAGGGAGAGAGAGAGATTGAGATAGATAGAGAGAGATGTGGGGGAGGGAGAGTGAGAGAGATTGAGATAGATAGAGAGAGATGTGAGGGAGGGAGAGTGAGAGAGATTGAGATAGATAGAGAGAGATGTGGGGGAGGGAGAGTGAGAGAGATTGAGATAGATAGAGAGGGATGTGAGGGGGAGAGAGAGAGAGATTGAGATAGATAGAGATGTGGGGGAGGGAGAGTGAGAGAGATTGAGATAGATAGAGAGAGATGTGGGGAGGGAGAGTGAGAGAGATTGAGATAGATAGAGAGAGAGAGTGTGGGGAGGGAGAGTGAGAGAGATTGAGATAGATAGAGAGAGATGTGCGGGAGGGAGAGGGAGGAGAGAGATAGAGATAGAAAGAGAGAGATGTGGGGGAGGGAGAGTGAGAGAGATTGAGATAGAGAGATGAGAGAGATGTGGGGGAGGGAGAGTGAGACAGATTGAGATATAGATATTGAGAGAGATTGAGATAGATAGAGAGATGTGGGGGAGGGAGAGTGAGAGAGATTGAGATAGATAGAAAGAGATGTGGGGGAGGAGAGAGAGAGATTGAGATAGATAGAGAGAGATGTGGGGGAGGGAGAGAGAGAGAGATTGAGATAGATAGAGAGATGTGGGGGAGGGAGAGAGAGAGAGATTGAGATAGATAGAGAGAGATGTGGGGGAGGGAGAGAGAGAGAGATTGAGATAGATAGAGAGAGATGTGGGGGAGGGAGAGGAGAGAGATTGAGATAGATAGAGAGGATGTGGGGGAGGAGAGAGAGAGATTGAGATAGATAGAGAGAGATGTGGGGGAGGGAGAGAGAGATAGAGATAGATAGAGAGAGATGTGGGGAGGGAGAGAGAGAGAGATTGAGATAGATAGAGAGAGATGTGAGGGAGGGAGAGTAGAGAGATTGAGATAGATAGAGAGAGATGTGGGGGAGAGGGAGAGTGAGAGAGATTGAGATAGATAGAGAGGGATGTGGGAGGGAGGGAGAGAGAGAGATTGAGATAGATAGAGATGTGGGGGAGGGAGAGTGAGGAGAGATTGAGATAGATAGAGAGAGATGTGGGGAGGAGAGTGAGAGAGATTGAGATAGATAGAGAGAGAGAGATGTGGGGAGGGAGAGTGAGAGAGATTGAGATAGATAGAGAGAGAGAGATGTGGGGAGGGAGAGAGAGTGAGAGAGATAGAGATAGATAGAGAGAGAGAGAGATGTGGGGAGGAGAGTAGAGAGAGATTGAGATAGAGAGAGAGAGAGAGATGTGGGAGGGAGAGATGAGACAGATTGAGATATAGAGTGATGTGAGAGAGATTGAGAGAGATTGAGAGAGAGTGTGGGGGAGGGAGAGTAAGAGAGATTGAGATAGATAGAGAGAGATGTGGGGAGGGAGAGAGAGAGATTGAGATAGATAGAGAGAGATGTGGGGGAGGGAGAGAGAGAGATAGAGATAGATAGAGAGAGATGTGGGGGAGGGAGAGAGAGAGAGATTGAGATAGATAGAGAGAGATGTGGGGGAGGGAGGTAGAGAGATTGAGATAGATAGAGAGAGATGTGGGGGAGGGAGAGTGAGAGAGATTGGGATAGATAGATAGAGAGAGATGTGGGGGAGGGAGAGAGAGAGAGATTGGAGATAGATAGAGAGAGATGTGGGGGAGGGAGAGGAGAGAGATTGAGATAGATAGAGAGATGTGGGGGAGGAGAGAGAGAGATTGAGATAGATAGAGAGATGTGGGGGAGGGAGAGTGAGAGAGATTGAGATAGATAGAGAGAGATGTGGGGGAGGGAGAGTGAGAGAGATTGAGATAGATAGAGAGAGGATGTGGGGAGGGGAGAGAGAGAGATTGAGATAGATAGAGAGAGATGTGGGGAGGAGAGAGAGAGATTGAGATAGATGAGAGAGAGATGTGGGGAGGGAGAGTGAGAGAGATTGAGATAGATAGAGAGAGATGTGAGGGAGGGAGAGTGAGAGAGATTGAGATAGATAGAGAGAGAGATGTGGGGAGGGAGAGAGGGAGAGATTGAGATAGAGAGAGAGAGATGGGGAGGGAGAGA
>NW_025755563.1:0-7626 GCF_021184085.1 Oncorhynchus gorbuscha
GACACAGATCCTAATCCAGGCACTTGTCACCTCCTGTCTGGACTACTGCAACTCTCTGTTGGCTGGGCTCCCGCTCCAACTCCTGCAATTTAACGCTGCAGGTCACCTGGTGTTCAACCTGCCCAAGTTGTCCCATGTCACCCTACTCCTCATCACACTCCACTGGCTTCCATGCCAAGCTCCACTATAAGACTATGATACTTGCCTACGGAGCAGCAAGGGGAACTGCCTCTCTCTACCTTCAGGCTCTGCTCAAACCCTACACCTCAACCTGAGCATGCCGTCCTGCCACCTCTGGTCTCTTGGCCCTCCCACCCCTATAGGAGGGCAGCTCCCGCTCAGCCCAGTCCAAGCTCTTCTCTGTCCTGGCACCCCAATGGTGGAACCAGATTCCCCCTGAAATTAGGACAACAGCATCGCTACCCATCTTACTATGCCTGTGATATGTGGTTGTCTCACCTATTTTAAGATTAATGCACTAATTGTTACTCTGTATAAGAGTGTTTGCTGAACAGTGGAGGTTCCTCGGAGAAGGAAGTGGAGGACCATCATCCTCAGTGACTATCATATCATATTTTTGTTGTATTGTAAAACATTAAAAAAGTTATGTTTTTTAGATAAAACTACACTAAATGTAATCACATCACCAAATAACTTATTAAAACACACTATTAGCCTCAACATCACTCTGTAGGTTAGCACCATGGTTTAGCCGGAGGACAGCTAGCTTCTGTCCTCCTCTGGGTATATTGACTTCAATACAAAACCAAATATAAAATACAAAACATGGTTCTCACCTCCTTCCATAGACTTACACAGTAATTATGACAACTTCCGGAACTGACACGTAGTCCAGCCAATCAAAGGATCAGATAATTTATCTAGTACTGCTACAGCTAGCTAGCACTGCAGTGCATGACATGTGGTAGTTGACTAGTTGACTCAAAGAGAGTAGTTGTGTAGTTGACTCAAAGAGAGAGAAAGACAGTAGTTGATTCGTGTTCAAGAAATTAATTTCTTCCTAAATGAAGGCAAGAGAGAAATAGAGAGAGAGATTGTCATTTTTTTCAGTTTCCCTTACTTGGGTAGAACATTCAGCAAGCTAGTTTTGCCTACTGAAACATTCTGTTCAAACACAGGGATGCTATGTTAGCTGGTTGGCTATAACAGAGGGATGCTATGTTAGCTAGTTGGCTATAACAGAGGGATGCTATGTTAGCTAGTTGGCTATAACAGAGGGATGCTATGTTAGCTAGTTGGCTATAACAGAGGGATGCTATGTTCGCTAGCTGGCTATAACAGAGGGATGCTATGTTAGTCAGTTGGCTAACAAGAGAAGAGAGAAGGAGAGAAGAGAAGGAGAAGTTATACAACGTGGCTGTTATGAGAGTGAACTGTATTTACGCCTGATCAGGGGTGTATTCATTCCGTCGATTCCATTGAGAAACGTTTCTTAAACAGAACAAAATTAGGATAAACACATGCAGGCTTCAGATAATCTAAACCACATGTGTAATGATCTAAACCTATCCCAGCCGGTGGCTAAGCCTACATGACCAAACTCTAAAAGATCCTTCAAAGTAAACCTCGGAATGATCTTGTTTTTAACAAATACACCAGATAATATGTTATACTTCGCCAAGATATCAGTGGCCACTGCCCAGTTGTTTGTGTTAGAGATGTGAGAATACAAAGAAATGTAACCTTTGTGTCATCACAAAGAGGAACATCAGTGAACAGGCTTCGTGTGACCTTTATTTTAGTGACCTTGATTGGAGTTCAGCTATTTAGTTTAGTTTTTATTAATTCGGCAATTTTTAAAGCCATACATGCACATGAATAAAATCATGGAGGATAACACACAATACAGTCTGGGACTTATTTCCATTGTTAAATCATGGAGGATAACACACAATACAGTCTGGGACTTATTTCCATTGTTAAATCATGGAGGATAACACACAATACAGTCTGGGACTTATTTCCATTGTTAAATCATGGAGGATAACACACAATACAGTCTGGGACTTATTTCCATTGTTAAATCATGGAGGATAACACACAATACAGTCTGGGACTTATTTCCATTGTGGTCCTCTTGAGACAAGATCCAACACAGATCAAATCATGCTTTAGCTTTCAGCCTCTTTGCAGAAGTCTTCAATACTATTTAAGATAATCATGCTCCCTTCCAAAAACTAAGGGTTAAAAGTACATAGATTGAATGCTGAACTGGAGAATTATCAGAAGTCATTCATAAAAGAGATGATGCTTGGGTCAAGCCCAGGAATTAAGGCCCGGACTGGCAAGCTTTTAAGCAACTGAGGTATCATTATGTATGGCAAATCAGACAGGCCAAAGGGTTGGTTAAATCTGAAGACTTGTCAAGAGATTTTAAGGTAAATCAACGTTTAATTTCCTTGCATCCAACGTGTGGAATGATCTACAATTTAACTATAAATGTTGATGAATCTGCGCCTCGAGAGCATTTCAGTTGTAAGGGGAACTTTCTACTGACATTTTTTAGTTTTTTTATTGTGTTTTGCTTTTCGTGTTTTGTTGCATAATGTGTAGTTTAATGTGTTCATTGTATTGATGTATATGTTGGTGCTAAACTGGAAAACAGACCTTGATCTCAGCATTGACTCCCTGTCTGAATAAAGACACCTTGGTCTCAGCATTGACTCCCTGTCTGAATAAAGACACCTTGGTCTCAGCATGGACTCCCTGTCTAAATAAAGACTCCCTGGTCTCAGCATTGACTCCCTGTCTGGAGATAAAAGACACCTTGGTCTCAGCATTGACTCCTGTCTAAATAAAGACACCTTGGTCTCAGCATTGACTCCTGGTCTCAGCATTGGACTCCCTGTCTAAATAAAGACACCTTGGTCTCAGCATTGACTCCTGTCTAAATAAATAAACCTTGGTCTCAGCATGGACTCTGTCTAAATAAAGACACTTTGGTCTCAGCGATGACTCCCCTGTCTAAATAAAGACTCCTTGGTCTCAGCATTGACTCCTGTCTAAATAAAGACACCTTGGTCTCAGCATTGACTCCCTGGTCTCAGCATTGACTCCTGTCTAAATAAAGACACCTTGGTCTCAGCATTGACTCCCTGGTCTCAGCATTGACTCCCTGTCTAAATAAAGACTCCTTGGTCTCAGCATTGACTCCCTGTCTAAATAAAGACTCCTGGTCTCAGCATTGACTCCCTGTCTAAATAAAGACACCTTGGTCTCAGCATTGACTCCTGTCTAAATAAAGACACCTTGGTCTCAACATTGACTCCCTGTCTGAATAAATAAACCTTGGTCTCAGCATTGACTCCCTGTCTAAATAAAGACACCTTGGTCTCAGCATTGACTCCCTGGTCTCAGCATTGACTCCCTGTCTAAATAAAGACACCTTGGTCTCAGCATTGACTCCTGTCTAAATAAAGACACCTTGGTCTCAGCATTGACTCCCTGTCTAAATAAAGACACCTTGGTCTCAGCATTGACTCCCTGTCTAAATAAAGACACCTTGGTCTCAGCATTGACTCCCTGTCTAAATAAAGACTCCTTGGCCTCAGCATTGACTCCCTGTCTGAATAAAGACACTGTGGTCTCAGCATTGACTCCCTGTCTAAATAAAGACACCTTGGTCTCAGCATTGACTCCCTCGGAGATGAAGCACAGAGCAGGATGGATGAAGCACAGAGCAGGATGGATGAAGCACAGAGCAGGATGGATGAAGCTAAGAGGGGTTACTTTGATGAGAAAATCATTGAGAACAAAAAAATTACCCTAAAATGGTTTGGAAATACTTTAAGGAACTAGGCTGTAGTAGTACTACCAACAACAAACTAAACAGTATTGGGCTGAACATCAAAGGGGAGATGGTAAATGAAAAAGCAGAGGTTGCCAATGAATTCAAACTTTTTTTAATCTTCTGTTGCCAGCAAGCTGGTTAGCAAGCTGGTTAGCAAGCTGGTTAGCAAGCTGGTTAGCAAGCTGCCCACCAGTTCTGGTTGTATAGAAGTAACCAAATCAATAAGTATTATGTAGAGTTAGGGGGTTCAGCCAAACTCTTTTTTTTTTGCGAAGGCAGCAACAGCCAAAATAGTCAGTACGCTGACAGAGCTTAAATGCTCCAAAGCCACAGGCCTGGATAATATTCCTGCAATGTTTCTAATAGATTCTGCTGAGAAAATTGGCCCTTGTATTATGCATATTGTTAATGTCAATCTTGAACAAGGCATCTTCCACGGAGACATGAAACAAGCTAAAGTTATACCTCTGTAGAAGAAGGGGATAAAGTCTGACCTTGGTATTTATAGGCCTGTATCTATCCTCTGTAGAAGAAGGGGATAAAGTCTGACCCTGGGAGTTGTAGTCCTGTATCTATCCTCTGTAGAAGAAGGGGATAAAGTCTGACCTTGGTATTTATAGGCCTGTATCTATCCTCTGTAGAAGAAGGGGATAAAGTCTGACCCTGGGAGTTGTAGTCCTGTATCTATCCTCTGTAGAAGAAGGGGATAAAGTCTGACCCTGGGAGTTGTAGTCCTGTATCTATCCTCTGTAGAAGAAGGGGATAAAGTCTGACCCTGGGAGTTGTAGTCCTGTATCTATCCTCTGTAAAAGAAGGGGATAAAGTCTGACCTTGGTATTTATAGGCCTGTATCTATCCTCTGTAGAAGAAGGGGATAAAGTCTGACCTTGGTATTTATAGGCCTGTATCTATCCTCTGTAGAAGAAGGGGATAAAGTCTGACCTTGGTATTTATAGGCCTGTATCTATCCTCTGTAGAAGAAGGGGATAAAGTCTGACCCTGGGAGTTGTAGTCCTGTATCTATCCTCTGTAGAAGAAGGGGATAAAGTCTGACCCTGGGAGTTGTAGTCCTGTATCTATCCTCTGTAGAAGAAGGGGATAAAGTCTGACCTTGGTATTTATAGGCCTGTATCTATCCTCTGTAGAAGAAGGGGATAAAGTCTGACCCTGGGAGTTGTAGTCCTGTATCTATCCTCTGTAGAAGAAGGGGATAAAGTCTGACCTTGGTATTTATAGGCCTGTATCTATCCTCTGTAGAAGAAGGGGATAAAGTCTGACCCTGGGAGTTGTAGTCCTGTATCTATCCTCTGTAGAAGAAGGGGATAAAGTCTGACCTTGGTATTTATAGGCCTGACTATCCTCTGTAGAAGAAGGGGATAAAGTCTGACCTTAGTATTTATAGGCCTGTATCTATCCTCTGTAGAAGAAGGGGATAAAGTCTGACCCTGGGAGTTGTAGTCCTGTATCTATCCTCTGTAGAAGAAGGGATAAAGTCTGACCCTGGGATTTGTAGTCCTGTATCTATCCTCTGTAGAAGAAGGGGATAAAGTCTGACCCTGGGATCCTCTGTAGAAGAAGGATGTAGTATTTATCCTGTATCTATCCTCTGTAGAAGAAGGGGATAAAGTCTGACCTTGGTATTTATAGGCCTGTATCTATCCTCTGTAGAAGAAGGGGATAAAGTCTGACCCTGGGAGTTGTAGTCCTGTATCTATCCTCTGTAGAAGAAGGGGATAAAGTCTGACCTGGTATTTATAGGCCTGTATCTATCCTCTGTAGTCCTGTATCTATCCTCTGAGAAGAAGGGGATAAAGTCTGACCCTGGGAGTTGTAGTCCTGTATCTATCCTCTGTAGAAGAAGGGGATAAAGTCTGACCCTGGATAAAGTTGTATTTATAGGCCTGTATCTATCCTCTGTAGAAGAAGGGGATAAAGTCTGACCCTGGGAGTTGTCTAGTATTTATCCTGTATCTATCCTCTGTAGAAGAAGGGGATAAAGTCTGACCCTGGGAGTTGACCTTGGTAAAGTTACCCTAGTAGTCCTGTATCTATCCTCTGTAGAAGAAGGGGATAAAGTCTGACCCTGGGAGTTGTAGTCCTGTATCTATCCTCTGTAAAAGTATCTATCCTCTGTAGAAGAAGGGGATAAAGTCTGACCTTGGTATTTATAGGCCTGTATCTATCCTCTGTAGAAGAAGGGGATAAAGTCTGACCCTGGTATTTATAGGCCTGTATCTATCCTCTGTAGAAGAAGGGGATAAAGTCTGACCCTGGGAGTTGTAGTCCTGTATCTATCCTCTGTAGAAGAAGGGGATAAAGTCTGACCCTGGGAGTTGTAGTCCTGTATCTATCCTCTGTAGAAGAAGGGGATAAAGTCTGACCTTTGGTATTTATAGGGTATCTAGTTGTAGTCCTGGGAGTTGTAGTCCTGTATCTATCCTCTGTAGAAGAAGGGGATAAAGTCTGACCTTGGTATTTATAGGCCTGTATCTATCCTCTGTAGAAGAAGGGGATAAAGTCTGACCCTGGGAGTTGTAGTCCTGTATCTATCCTCTGTAGAAGAAGGGGATAAAGTCTGACCCTGGGAGTTGTAGTCCTGTATCTATCCTCTGTAGAAGAAGGGGATACCTGGGAGTTGTAGTCTGACCCCTAAAAGAAGGGGAGTTGTAGGCCTGTATCTATCCTCTGTAGAAGAAGGGGATAAAGTCTGACCTTAGTATCTAGTTCAGAAGGGGATAGGCCTGTATCTATCCTCTGTAGAAGAAGGGGATAAAAAAGTCTGACCCTGGGAGTTGTAGTCCTGTATCTATCCCTCTGTAAAGAAGGGGATAAAGTCTGACCTTGGTATTTATAGGCCTGTATCTATCCTCTGTAGAAGAAGGGGATAAAGTCTGACCCTGGTTGTAGTTGTATCTATCCTCTGTAGAAGAAGGGGATAAAGTCTGACCTGGTATTTATAGGCCTGTATCTATCCTCTGTAGAAGAAGGGGATAAAGTCTGACCCTGGGAGTTGTAGTCCTGTATCTATCCTCTGTAGAAGAAGGGGATAAAGTCTGACCCTGGGAGTTGTAGTCCTGTATCTATCCTCTGTAAAAGAAGGGGATAAAGTCTGACCTTGGTATTTAGAGGCCTGTATCTATCCTCTGTAGAAGAAGGGGATAAAGTCTGACCTTGGTATTTATAGGCCTGTATCTATCCTCTGTAGAAGAAGGATAAAGTCTGACCTGGGATTTATAGGCCTGTATCTATCCTCTGTAGAAGAAGGGATAAAGTCTGACCCTGGGAGTTGTAGTCCTGTATCTATCCTCTGTAGAAGAAGGGGATAAAGTCTGACCCTGGGAGTTGTAGTCCTGTATCTATCCTCTGTAGAAGAAGGGGATAAAGTCTGACCTTGGTATTTATAGGCCTGTATCTATCCTCTGTAGACCTTGGTATTTATAGAAGGGGATAAAGTCTGACCCTGGGAGTTGTAGTCCCTGTATCTATCCTCTGTAGAAGAAGGGGATAAAGTCTGACCCTGGGAGTTATAGTCCTGTATCTATCCTCTGTAAAAGAAGGGGATAAAGTCTGACCCTGGGAGTTGTAGTCCTGTATCTATCCTCTGTAAAAGAAGGGGATAAAGTCTGACCCTGGGAGTTGTAGTCCTGTATCTATTCTCTGCAGAAGAAGGGGATAAAGTCTGACCCCGGGAGTTGTAGTCCTGTATCTATCCTCTGTAGAAGAATGGGATAAAGTCTGACCCTGGGAGTTGTAGTCCTGTATCTATCCTCTGTAAAAGAAGGGGATAAAGTCTGACCTTGGTATTTATAGGCCTG
>NW_025755564.1:0-7626 GCF_021184085.1 Oncorhynchus gorbuscha
CACCATAGCACAGACGCACCATAACACACCATAACACACAGACACACCATAACACACCATGACACACCATAACACACCATAACACACCATAACACAGACACACCATAACACAGACACACATAACACAGGACACACCATAACACAGACACACCATAACACAGACACACCATAACACAGACACACCATAACAGACACACCATAACACACCATAACACAGACACACCATAACACAGACACACCCATAACACACCATAACACACCATAACACAGACACACCATAAACACATAACACACCATAACACAGACACACCATAACACAGACACACCATAACACAGACACACCATAGCACAGACACACCATAACACACCATAACACAGACACACCATAACACAGACACACCATAACACAGACACACCATAACACATAACACACCATAACACAGACACACCATAACACAGACACACCATAACACACCATAACACACCATAACACAGACACACCATAACACAGACACACCATAACAAAGACACACCATAACACAGACACACCATCAGACACTATAAACAGACACATAACACAGACACACCATAGCACAGACACACCATAACACAGACACACCATAACACACCATAACACACCATAACACAGACACACCATAACACAGACACACCATAACACAGACACACCATAACACAGACACATAACCATAACACATAACACAGACACCATAACACACCATAACACACCATAACACAGACCACACCATAGCACAGACACACCATAGCACAGACACACCATAACACAGACACACCATAACACAGACACACCATAACACAGACACACCATAACACAGACACACCATAACACAGACACACCATAACACAGACACACCATAACACAGACACACCATAACACAGACACCATAACACAGACACACCATAAACAGACACATAACACAGACACCATAACACAGACACACCATAACACAGACACACCATAACACAGACACACCATAACACAGAACACAGACACACCATAACAAAAACACACCATAACACAGACACACCATAACACACCATAACACAGACACACCATAACACACCATAACACAGACACACCATAACACACCATAACACAGACACACCATAACACAGACACCATAACACAGACACCATAACACAGACACCATAACACAGACACACCATAACACAGACACACCATAACACAGACACCATAACACAGACACCATAACACAGACACCATAACACAGACACACCATAACACAGACACACCATAACACACCATAACACAGACACACCATAACACAGACACACCATAACACAGACACACCATAACACAGACACACCATAACACAGACACACCATAACACAGACACACCATAACACAGACACACCATAACACAGACACACCATAACACACACACCATAACACACACACCATAACACAGACACACCATAACACAGACACACCATAACACAGACACACCATAGCACAGACACACCATAACACAGACACACCATAACACAGACACCATAACACAGACACCATAGCACAGACACCATAGCACAGACACACCATAACACAGACACACCATAACACAGACACACCATAACACAGACACACCATAGACACACCATAACACACCATAACACAGACACACCATAACACACACCATAAACACAGACACACCATAACACAGACACACCATAACACACACCATAACACACCATAACACACCATAACACACAACACCACACAGACACACCATAACACACCATAACACAGACACACCATAACACACCATAACACAACACACCATAACACAGACACACCATAACACAGACACACCATAACACAGACCATAACACAGACACACCATAACACAGACACACCATAACACACCATAACACACCATAACACACACCATAACACAGACACACCATAACACAGACACCATAACACAGACACACCAGACACACCATAACACACCATAACACAGACACACCATAACATAACACACCATAACACACCATAACACACAGACCACACCATAACACAGACACACCACCATAACACAGACACACCATAAACACACACACCATAACACACCATAACACAGACACACCATAACACAGACACACCATAACACACCATAACACACCATAACACAGACACACCATAACACAGACACACCATAACACACCATAACACACCATAACACAGACACACCATAACACAGACACACCATAGCATAACACACCATAACACAGACACACCATACACAGACACACCATAACACAGACACACCATAACACAGACACACCATAACACAGACACACCATAACAACAGACACACCATAACACACAGACACACCATAACACACCATAACACAGACACACCATAACACAGACACACCATAACACAGACACACCATAACACAGACACACCATAACACAGACACACCATAACACAGACACACCATAACACAGACACACCATAACACAGACACACCATAACAACACCAGACACACCATAACACAGACACCATAACACAGACACACCATAACACACCAGACACACCATAACACAGACACACCATAACACAGACACACCATAACACAGACACACCATAACACACCATAACACACCATAACACCATAACACACACCATAACACAGACACACCATAACAGACACACCATAACACACATAACACACCATAACACAGACACACCATAACACAGACACACACATAACACACCATAACACAGACACACCATAACACAGACACACCATAACACAGACACACCATAACACAGACACACCATAACACAGACACACCATAACACAGACACACCATAACACAGACACACCATAACACACCATACACACCATAACACAGACACACCATAACACAGACACACCATAACACAGACACACCATAACACAGACACACCATAACACAGACACCATAACCACAGACACACCATAACAAAGACACACCATAACACAGACACACCATAACACACCATAACACACCATAACACAGACACACCATAGCACAGACACACCATACACACCATAACACACCATACAGACACACCATAACACAGACACACCATAGCACAGACACACCATAACACAGACACACCATAACACAGACACACCATAACACAGACACACCATAACACAGACACACCATAACACAGACACACCATAACACAGACACACCATAACACACCATAGCACAGACACACCATAACACAGACACACCATAGCACAGACACACCATAACACATAGACACACCATAACACAGACACACCATAACACAGACACCATAACACAGACACCATAACACAGACACCATAACACAGACACACCATAACACAGACACACCATAACACAGACACACCATAACACAGACACACCATAACACAGACACACCATAACAAAGACACACCATAACACAGACACACCATAACACAGACACACCATAACACAGATAACACATAACACAGACACCATAACACAGACACCATAACACAGACACACCATAACACAGACACCATAACACAGACACCATAACACAGACACACCATAACACAGACACACCATAACACAGACACACCATAACACAGACACACCATAACACAGACACCATAACATAACACACCATAACACACCATAACACACACCATAACACAGACACACCATAACACAGACACACCATAACACAGACACACCCATAACACAGACACACCATAACACAGACACACCATAACACAGACACACCATAACACAGACACACCATAACACAGACACACCATAACACAGACACACCATAACACAGACACCATAACACAGACACCATAACACAGACACACCATAACACAGACACACCATAACACAGACACACCATAACACAGACACACCATAACACAGACACACCATAACACAGACACGCCATAACACACCATAACACAGACACACCATAACACACAGACACACCATAACACAGACACACCATAACACAGACACACCATAGCACAGACACACCATAACACAGACACACCATAACACAGACACACCATAACACAGACACACCATAACACAGACACCATAACACAGACACCATAACACAGACACACCATAAACACAGACACACCATAACACCATAACACACCATAACACAGACACACCATAACACAGACACACCATAGCACAGACACCATAACACAGACACACCATAACACAGACACACCATAACACAGACACACCATAACACAGACACACCATAACACAGACACCATAACACAGACACACCATAACACAGACACACCATAACACAGACACACCATAACACAGACACACCATAACACAGACACACCATAACACAGACACACCATAACATAACATAGACACACCATAACACAGACACACCATAGCACAGACACACCATAGCACAGACACACCATAACACAGACACACCATAACACACAGACACAGACACCATAACAGACACCATAACACAGACACACCATAACACAGACACACCATAACACAGACACACCATAACACAGACACACCATAACACAGACACACCATAACACAGACACACCATAACACAGACACACCATAACACAGACACACCATAACACAGACACACCATAACACAGACACACCATAACACAGACACACCATAACACAGACACACCATAACACAGACACACCATAACACAGACACCATAACACAGACACACCATAACACAGACACACCATAACACAGACACACCATAACACACCATAACACACCATAACACAGACACACCATAACACAGACACACCATAACACAGACACACCATAACACAGACACACCATAACACAGACACACCATAACACAGACACACCATAACACAGACACACCATAACACAGACACACCATAACACACCATAACACAGACACACCATAACACAGACACACCATAACACACCATAACACACCATAACACAGACACACCATAACACAGACACACCATAACACAGACACACCATAACACAGACACACCATAACACAGACACACCATAACACAGACACACCATAACACAGACACACCATAACACAGACACACCATAACACAGACACACCATACACACCATAACACACCATAACACACCATAACACAGACACACCATAACACAGACACACCATAACACAGACACACCATAACACAGACACACCATAACACAGACACACCATAACACAGACACACCATAACACAGACACACCATAACACAGACACACCATAACACAGACACACCAGACACACCATAACACAGACACACCATAGCACAGACACACCATAACACAGACACACCATAACACAGACACACCATAACACAGACATAACATAACATAACACACCATAACACACCATAACACAGACACACCATAACACAGACACACCATAACACACCATAACACACACACCATAACACACCATAACACAGACACACCATAACACAGACACACCATAACACAGACACCATAACACAGACACACCATAACACAGACACACCATAACACAGACACACCATAACACAGACACACCATAACACAGACACACCATAACACACCATAACACAGACACACCATAACACAGACACACCATAACACAGACACACCATAACACAGACACACCATAACACAGACACACCATAACACAGACACACCATAACACAGACACACCATAACCTGGACACACCATAACACAGACACACCATAACACACATAACACAGAACACCAGACACACCATAACACAGACACACCATAACACAGACACACCATAACACAGGACACACCATAACACAACACACCATAACACAGACACCATAACACAGACACTATAACAGACACATAACACAGACACACCATAACACAGACACACCATAACAAAGACACACCATAACACAGACACACCATAACACACCATAACACAGACACACCATAGCACAGACACACCATAGCACAGACACACCATAGCACAGACACACCATAACACAGACACACCATAACACAGACACACCATAACACAGACACACCATAACACAGACACACCATAACACAGACACACCATAACACACCATAACACACCATAACACAGACACACCATAGCACAGACACACCATAGCACAGACACACCATAGCACAGACACACCATAGCACAGACACACCATAACACAGACACACCATAACACAGACACACCATAACACAGACACACCATAACACAGACACACCATAACACAGACACACCATAACACAGACACACCATAACACAGACACACCATAACACAGACACACCATAACACAGACACACCATAACACAGACACACCATAACACAGACACACCATAACACAGACACACCATAACACACCATAACACAGACACACCATAACACACCATAACACACCATAACACAGACACACCATAACACAGACACACCATAACCTGACACACCATAACACAGACACACCATAACACAGACACCATAACACAGACACACCATAACACAGACACACCATAACACAGACACACCATAACACAGACACCATAACACAGACACACCATAACACAGACACACCATAACAATAGACACACCATAACACACCATAACACACCATAACACAGACACACCATAACACAGACACACCATAACACAGACACCATAACACAGACACACCATAACACAGACACACCATAACACAGACACACCATAACACTGGACACCATAACACAGGATACCATAACACAGACACACCATAAACACTGGACACACCCATATCACGGACACACCATAACACAGACACACCATAACACTGGACACACCATAACACAGAGACACCATAACACAGACACACCATAACACAGACACACCATAACACAGACACACCATAACACAGACACACCATAACACAGACACACCATAACAAAGACACACCATAACACAGACACACCATAACACACCATAACACAGACACCATAACAGACCCACACCATAACAAAGACACACCATAACATGACACACCATAACACAGACACACCATAACACAGACACACCATAACACAGACACACCATAACACAGACACCATAACACAGACCACACCATAACAACGACACACCATAACACAGACACACCATAACACACCATAACACAGACACACCATAGCACAGACACCATAGCACAGACACCATAGCACACACACACCATAACACAGACACACCATAACACCATACACCATAACACAGACACACCATAACACAGGGACACACCATAACACAGACACACCATAACACCATAACACACCATACACCATAGCACAGACACACCATAGCACAGACACACTGGACACACCATAACACAGACACACCATAACACAGACACACCATAACACAGACACACCATAACACAGACACACCATAACACAGACACACCATAACACAGACACACCATAACACAGACACACCATAACACAGACACACCATAACACAGACACACCATAACACAGACACACCATAACACAGACACACCATAACACAGACA
>NW_025755565.1:0-7625 GCF_021184085.1 Oncorhynchus gorbuscha
TAGATGCATCAAGGAATTACACAATGAGCAAAGTGATGATGCTGTGCGGGCGGCTCCTCCCTGATCTCACCAGTATATAACATCTTGTACCCTGGTAGAGAGCCTGAGGGAACGCTCCTCCCTCCCTCACCAATATATAACATCTTGTACCCTGGTGGAGAGCCTGAAGGAACGCTCCTCCCTCAACCAGTATATAACATCTTGTACCCTGGTAGAGAGCCTGAGGGCAGCTCCTCCTCACCAGTATATAACATCTTGTACCCTGGTAGAGAGCCTGAGGGAACGCTCCTCCCTGATCTCACCAGTATATAACATCTTGTACCCTGGTAGAGAGCCTGAGGGAACTCTCCTCCCTCACCAGTATATAACATCTTGTACCCTGGTAGGGAGCCTGAGGGACGCTCCTCCCTCCCTCACCAGTATATAACATCTTGTACCCTGGTAGAGAGCCTGAAGGAACGCTCCTCCCTTCCTCACCAGTATATAACATCTTGTACCCTGGTAGAGAGCCTGAGGGACGCTCCTCCCTCACCAGTATATAACATCTTGTACCCTGGTAGAGAGCCTGAGGGACGCTCCTCCCTCACCAGTATATAACATCTTGTACCCTGGTAGAGAGCCTGAGGGGACGCTCCTCCCTCCCTCACCAGTATATAACATCTTGTACCCTGGTAGAGAGCCTGAGGGGACGCTCCTCCCTCACCAGTATATAACATCTTGTACCCTGGTAGAGAGCCTGAGGGACGCTCCTCCCTCACCAGTATATAACATCTTGTACCCTGGTAGAGAGCCTGAGGGACGCTCCTCCCTCCCTCACCAGTATATAACATCTTGTACCCTGGTAGAGAGCCTGAGGGACGCTCCTCCCTCACCAGTATATAACATCTTGTACCCTGGTAGAGAGCCTGAGGGACGCTCCTCCCTCCCTCACCAGTATATAACATCTTGTACCCTGGTAGAGAGCCTGAGGGAACGCTCCCTCCCTCACCAGTATATAACATCTTGTACCCTGGTAGAGAGCCTGGGGGAACGCTCCTCCCTCACCAGTATATAACATCTTGTACCCTGGTAGAGGCCTGAGGGACGCTCCTCCCTCACCAGTATATAACATCTTGTACCCTGGTAGAGAGCCTGAAGAGCGCTCCTCCCTCACCAGTATATAACATCTTGTCCTGAGTAAAGGAGCCTGAGGGAACGCTCCTCCCTCACCCAGTGCTCTATCCTTACATATTGAAGGCCTGAGGTGGCTCCTCCCTCACCAGTATATAACATCTTGTACCCCAGAGAGCCTGAGGGGACGCTCCTCCCTCACCAGTATATAACATCTTGTACCCTGGTAGAGAGCCTGAGGGACGCTCCTCCTCCCCTCACCAGTATATAACATCTTGTACCCTGGTAGAGAGCCTGAGGGATGCTCCTCCCTCCCTCACCAGTATATAACATCTTGTACCTGGTAGAGAGCCTGAGGGACGCCATCTCTCCTCCTCACCAGTATATAACATCTTTAAATTGGTAGAGAGTCTGAGGGGAAGCTCCTCCCTCACCAGTATATAACATCTTGTACCCTGGTAGAGAGCCTGAGGGACGCTCCCTCCCTCACCAGTATATAACATCTTGTACCCTCAGAGAGCCTGAGGGGACGCTCCTCCCTCACCAGTATATAACATCTTGTACCCTGGTAGGAGAGCCTGAGGGACGCTCCTCCTCCCTCACCAGTATATAACATCTTGTACCCTGGTAGAGAGTCTGAGGGAACGCTCTTCCCTTCCTCACCAGTATATAACATCTTGTACCCTGGTAGAGAGCCTGAGGGACGCTCCTCCCTCACCAGTATATAAGTATATAACATCTTGTACCCTGGTAGAGAGCAGTATATAAAATCTTGTACCCTGGTAGAGAGCCTGAGGGAACGCTCCTCCTCACCAGTATATAACAACAGATATTTCAGAGTGCAGGAGTAGAGAGAGGAGACACTGCCAAGGGCCCATGTTGATCTCTCTCTCTCTCTCTCTCTCTCTCTCTCTCTCTCTCTCTCTCTCTCTCTCTCTCTCTCTCTCTCTCTCTCTCTCTCTCTCTAGATTGCAGACATCAATGGAATAAAGTATCAGAGGCGATAAGAAGGAAAAATAATTGAACAACAAACCTTAGACAGAGGATGTATGAGACATCAATGGAATAAAGTGTCAGAGGCCATAAGAAGGAAAAATAATTTGAACAATTAACAGGGGTCCGCTCACCAACCAAGACTCCTGCATGCAGAATTCTGCAAAAATATCCCCAGTGTACAACGTAAACACCAAATAATGCATGCAGAGCAGAATAACGCTGATACTCGCTAATTATCCCAATCCAGAAAAGAGACGTTAAATTCTATAACCACCTAAAAGGAAATGATTCCCAAACCTTCCATAACAAGCCATCATCTACAGAGAGATGGACGGACTGGAGAAGAGTCCCTAAAAGCTGGTCCTGGGGCTCTCTGTTCACAAACACAAACACACCCTACAGAGCCCCAGGACAGCAGCAATTAGACCTGCAACTAAATCATAAGAAACATAAATATAATTACTTGACACATTGGAAAGAATTAACAAAAACAGAGCAAACTAGAATGCTATTTGGGCCCTACACAGAGAGTACACAATGGCAGAATAACTGACCACTGTGACTGACCCAAACTTAAGGAAAGCTTTGACTATGTACAGACTCAAAGTGAGCATAGCCTTGCTATTGAGAAAGGCCGCCAGAGGCAGACATGGCTCTCAAGAGATGACAGGCTATGTGCTCACTGCCCACAAAATGAGGTGAAAACTGAGCTTCACTTCCTAACCTCCTGTCCAATGTATGACCATATTAGAGAGACACATTTCCTTCAGCTTACACAGATCCAATTTTGAAAACTCCCATATCTACTGGGTGAAATTCCACAGTGTTCCATCACAGCAGCAAGATGTGTGACCTGTTGCCACGAGAAAAGGGCAACCAGTGAAGAACAAACACCATTGTAAATACAACCCATATTTATGTTGATTTATTTTCCCTTTTGTACTTTAACTATTTATACATTGTTACAACACTGTACATACATATGGTCCTTCTGTAGCTCAGTTGGTAGAGCATGGCGCTTGTAACGCCAGGGTAGTGGGTTCGATCCCCGGGACCACCCATACGTAGAATGTATGCACACATGACTGTAAGTCGCTTTGGATAAAAGCGTCTGCTAAATGGCATATACTATTATTATTATATATTACATATATAATATGACATTTGAAATGTCTTTATTATTTTGGAACTTCTGTATGTATAATGTTTACTGTTAATTTTTATTGTTTATTTCACATTTGTTCATTATCAACTTTCCACCTGGCAACCCTATCCCATATGTTTCCCAGACCATAAGTTCCAGGACCTTCTCATATACCTCACCTCGCTCATCAATAAGTCCCATGGCAACGTTAACATATGTTTCCGTCTTCAATGACAATGCAGTCCCAGGAAAAAACGTTAACATATGTTTCCTATGACAATAAGTCCAGTATGGCAACGTTAACATATGTTTCTCTCATGACAATAAGTCCCAGGGCAACGTTAATCCAAATCATATGTTTCATGACAATAAGTCCCATGGCAACGTTAACATATCTTCTCTGACACGGAAGTCCCAGGGCAACGTTAACATATGTTTCCTATGACAATAAGTCCCAGGGCATACTGTTAACATCAGATCCTCCTCTCCATGACCCTCTCCGAGGGGCAACGCAACATATGTTTCCATGACAATAAGTCCCATGGCAACGTTAACATATGTTTCCCATGACAATAAGTCCCATGGCAACGTTAACATATGTCTCCTAAGACAATAAGTCCCATGGCAACGTTAACATATGTTTCCTATGACAATAAGTCCCAGGGCAACGTTACCACATATGTTTCATCTCTGTCTAAGTCCCTTGGGCAACGTTAACATATGTCTTCCTCCATGACAATAAGTCCCATGGCAACGTTAACATATGTTTCCCATGACAATAAGTCCCATGGCGTGATCCTGGTTAACATACTGCTAACATCAAGGCCATGGCAACGTTAACATATGTTTCCTATGACAATAAGTCCCATGGCAACGTTAACATATGTTTCCCATGACAATAAGTCCCATGGCAACGTTAACATATGTTTTATGACAATAAGTCCCATGGCAACGTTAACATATGTTTCCCATGACAATAAGTCCCATGGACGTTAACATATGTTTCCCATGACAATAAGTCCCATGGCAACGTTAACATATGTTTCCTATGACAATAAGTCCCATGGCAACGTTAACATATGTTTCCCATGACAATAAGTCCCATGGCAACGTTAACATATGTTTCCCATGACAATAAGTCCTTTGGCAACGTTCAACATATGTTTCCCATGACAATAAGTCCTATGGCAACGTTAACATATGTTTCCCATGACAATAAGTCCCATGGCAACGTTAACATATGTTTCCCATGACAATAAGTCCCACCTCGTTAACATATGTTTCCCATGACAATAAGTCCCATGGCAACGTTAACATATGTTTCCCATGACAATAAGTCCCATGGCAACGTTAACATATGTTTCCTATGACAATAAGTCCCATGGCAACGTTAACATATGTTTTCCATGACATAAGTCCTTGGCAACGTTAACATATGTTTCCATGACAATAAGTCCCATGGCAACGTTAACATATGTTTCCCATGACAATAAGTCCCATGGCAACGTTAACATATGTTTCCCATGACACAGTGTCCCAGGGCTCCCAGTGTCGCTGCATTCCTAAGGCACTGCATCTCAGGGCTAGAGGGGTCACCACAGACAGCCCTGGTTCAAATCCAGGCTGTATCACAGTCCCATAGGGCGGTTTGACCCAGTGTTCTGTAGGCAGCCACCATATAGACTTATTTCTACTGTATTATTCACTGTATGTTTGTTTTATTCCATGTGTGACTCTGTTGTTGTTTGTGCCGAACTGTTTTGCTTTATCTTGGCCAGGTCGCAGTTATGAACGAGAATTTGTTCTCACCAAGCCTAACTGGTTAAATAAATGTGTTCTCATATATATATATCAATATATAATGGAATATATATATATATATATATATGTACTGTCTATAAACAAAATGTAAATAAGAATTTGTTCTTAAATTGACTTGACTAGGTTAAATGAAATGCAATTGAGAGAGATGGAGAAAGGTAAACACACACTGTAACAAAAATACACACAAATCTAATTGTTTTAACTAATTATCATTATTAAGTAACTGGTGTCACTGCCTTTCTGTTGTTGTTGTGGTTGTGGTTGTTGTGTTTGGTTGTTGTTGTTGTTGTTTACTCAACTGTTGGGTCCAAGTGTTACCTGATCTGACACAATGTAGAGGAGGATACACTTACAGCAGCTCTGACTTGAGAAAACTTTTACCCAAAATATGTCTCTGCTCAACTTGTCTCATATGTTCACTGTAATAGAAATGATTCGCTCAATAATAAAAAAGACTGGAAAAACTGTTAAGACGAAACACACGGACACCGTTTTCAGCGTGACATATTTTGACTCACGTCGATATGCCATGGTGGTGGGCGAGGTGGACGGTGGGAATGCGTGAACCACAGTGGCTCAGGACCCAGTTCGAGAAACCCTGAACTTAACAACTAGATTTATTTTGACTCACGCCGAGAAAGGCTGTGGTAGCGAGCAGGACGGTGGGAATGCCGAACCATGAGGCTCAGGACCGAGTTCGAGAAACCCTGAACTTAACAACTAGATTTATTTTGTATTCTTTCTGATTACAGTGTGGAGCATTAAAATATGACTTTTCAACTAAATACCAGCCAGCTGGTGAAGCCTCTCCTGTCTCCTGGTCAGGTCCCAAATGCCACTTATTCTATCCAGCGCACTACTTTTTGAGGGCTCTTGTCAAAACGGAGGACGCTATATAGGGAACAGGGTACCATTTGGAACACGACAGCCTCTCTTCTCCTGCCTCCTTCTCCCGAGTCCCAAATGACCTCTATTCCCCCCTATTCAGCGCACTACCTTCCGGTTACTAGTCCAACGCTAATCACTAGGCTACCTGCCACCCTACACTCTAACCACTGGCCACCCTCACCGCCCCACACCTAATCACCAGGCTACCCCTGCCGCCCCATTTGGAACACGACAGCTCTCTCTTCTCCTGTCTCCTTGTCCTGGCTGAAGTGGACAATATTGATCTACTAATATGCCCCTGATCAATTAGCCCTGCCGGCCTTCAAAGCTTTGGATCTAAACCAATCGCAATGTCACTTTAGTCCATGTTAAGAGTAGGGTTACCGGGAAGTGGAAGTTGTACCAGGACGCAACAGATACGATGAGCAACATGTTTCTAGAACGCGTACAGGACGTATAGAATCCGGGAGATTTACAACACAGTCCAGTGCTGCTTTACGATGGTGATTGAATATAAATTAGGGGCGGTGCATCATCTGGTTTGAACGCTCTTATCTGATTCGTTGACGCCGTGAGGCTGTATGATAAACAGACGTGGTGATGTGTCTATGGTAATGGTGATGTGTCTATGATAATGGTAATGTGTCTATGATAATGGTGATGTGTCTATGGTAATGGTAATGTGTCTATGATAATGGTAATGTGTCTATGATAATGGTGATGTGTCTATGGTAATGGTAATGTGGCTATGGTAATGGTAATGTATCTATGGTAATGGTAATGTATCTATGATAATGGTGATGTGTCTATGTAATGGTGATGTGTCTATGGTAATGGTAATGTGTCTATGTAATGGTAATGTGTCTATGATAATGGTGATGTGTCTATGATAATGGTAATGTGGCTATGGTAATGGTAATGTATCTATGGTAATGGTAATGTAATATGATGTGTCCATGGTAAAATGGTAATGTGTCTATGTAATGGTAATGTCCATGATAATGGTGATGTGTCTATGATAATGGTAATGTGGCTACAGAATGGTAATGTATCTATGGTGGTAATGCATTCATGATAATGGCATGTGTCTATGTAATGGTGATGTGTCTATGGTAATGGTACGGCTATGTAATGGTAATGTGTCTATGATAATGGTGATGTATCTATGATAATGGTACGTGTCTATGTAATGGTGATGTGTCTATGGATAATGGTAATGTGTCTATGTAATGGGTGATAATGGTGATGTGTCTATGATAATGGTAATGCGTCTATGGTAATGGTAAATGTCTATGGTACAAGTAATGTGTCTATGATAATGGTAATGTATCTATGATAATGGTAATGTATCTATGATAATGGTGATGTGTCTATGTAATGGTGATGTGTCTATGTAATGGTGATGTGTCTATGGTAATGGTAATGTGTCTATGTAATGGTGATGTGTCTATGATAATGGTAATGTGTCTATGATAATGGTAATGTGTCTATGGTAATGGTAATGTGTCTATGTAATGGTAATGTGTCTATGGTAATGGTGATGTGTCTATGGTAATGGTAATGTGTCTATGATAATGGTAATGTGTCTATGTAATGGTAATGTGTCTATGATAATGGTGATGTGTATATGGTAATGGTAATGTATCTATGATAATGGTGATGT
>NW_025755566.1:0-7623 GCF_021184085.1 Oncorhynchus gorbuscha
CGGTTCCGGTTGGAGCGAGTGGTCGCATCTGCACGTCGCTCCAACGGGTAGTATAACTTTTTCATTATATTTCATTATATCACAACGGTTTGATTTGTCTTATCTTAGCAATTTCTTCTCAGCTAGCTACATAGCCGTCTTTGTATCAAAGATAATTGCGTAATTATCGTATTTCGCCGTCCTAACGTAGTCTTCACTAGCCAGCTAGCTAACGTCCACTGATTAGCTGCACTGAGAAACTTTTACACTCAACTGAACGACTTGATTAGTTTAGTGTTAGCTACCTACATAGCTGTCTTTGCTGTCTTCGTATCATCGTATCATCGTATCCAAGATAATTGTGTTGTTTAGGTTTAGAGTGTGTAGTCTTAGAGTGATTATCTTAATTTACCGAGGTTAGCTAGCCAGCTATTTGTCGTCCTTAACGTAGGTGACTCTGCTAGCTAGCCAACAGCTAGCCAACGCTAGCCAACGTCTTCTGTATAGAACTCAACTACCCGGTCGCATTCACAGGTTGTATCACATTTTCACTTCATTTCATTACAGTACAACGGTTTGATTTGTTTGATCGTAGCTAGCTACTTAGCTAGCTACATAGCCGTCTTTGTATCAAAGATAATTGTGTAGTCTAGAGCGATTTTCTAGGTTCGCTAGCCATCTATTGTCGTTCTTTTAGCAACGTAACGTAAACAACACTGCTAGCTAGCCTGCTAGCCCCGAATAGCAACACTGCAGAAACTATTACACTCAACGGAATGACTTGATTAGTGTAGTGTCAACAACGCACCCACTGCCAGCTGGCCTACTTCAGCAGTACTGTATCATTTTAATCATTTTAGTCAATAAGATTCTTGCTACGTAGCTTAACTTTCTGAACATTCGAGACGTGTAGTCCACTTGTCATTCAATCTCCTTTGCATTAGCGTAGCCTCTTCTGTAGCCTGTCAACTATGTGTCTGTTTATCCCTGTTCTCTCCTCTCTGCACAGACCATACAAACGCTCCTCACCGCGTGGCCGCGGCCACCCTACTCTGGTGGTCCCAGCGCGCACGACCCACGTGGAGTTCCAGGTCTCCGGTAGCCTCTGGAACTGCCAATCTGCGGTCAACAAGGCAGAGTTCATCTCAGCCTATGCCTCCCTCCAGTCCCTCGACTTCTTGGCACTGACGGAAACATGGATCACCACAGACAACACTGCTACTCCTACTGCTCTCTCTTCGTCCGCCCACGTGTTCTCGCACACCCCGAGAGCATCTGGTCAGCGGGGTGGTGGCACCGGGATCCTCATCTCTCCCAAGTGGTCATTCTCTCTTTCTCCCCTTACCCATCTGTCTATCGCCTCCTTTGAATTCCATGCTGTCACAGTTACTAGCCCTTTCAAGCTTAACATCCTTATCATTTATCGCCCTCCAGGTTCCCTCGGAGAGTTCATCAATGAGCTTGATGCCTTGATAAGCTCCTTTCCTGAGGACGGCTCACCTCTCACAGTTCTGGGCGACTTTAACCTCCCCCCGTCTACCTTTGACTCTTTCCTCTCTGCCTCCTTCTTTCCACTCCTCTCCTCTTTTGACCTCACCCTCTCACCTTCCCCCCTACTCACAAGGCAGGCAATACGCTCGACCTCATCTTTACTAGATGCTGTTCTTCCACTAACCTCACTGCAACTCCCCTCCAAGTCTCCGACCACTGCCTTGTATCCTTTTTCCCTCTCGCTCTCATCCAACACCTCCCACACTGCCCCTACTCGGATGGTATCGCGCCGTCCCAACCTTCGCTCTCTCTCCCCCGCTACTCTCTCCTCTTCCATCCTATCATCTCTTCCCTCCGCTCAAACCTTCTCCCACCTATCTCCTGATTCTGCCTCCTCAACCCTCCTCTCCTCCCTCTCTGCATCCCTTGACTCTCTATGTCCCCTATCCTCCAGGCCGGCTCGGTCCTCCCCTCCCGCTCCGTGGCTCGATGACTCATTGCGAGCTCACAGAACAGGGCTCCGGGCAGCCGAGCGGAAATGGAGGAAAACTCGCCTCCCTGCGGACCTGGCATCCTTTCACTCCCTCCTCTCTACATTTTCCTCCTCTGTCTCTGCTGCTAAAGCCACTTTCTACCACGCTAAATTCCAAGCATCTGCCTCTAACCCTAGGAAGCTCTTTGCCACCTTCTCCTCCCTCCTGAATCCTCCGCCCCCTCCCCCTCCTCCCTCTCTGCAGATGACTTCGTCAACCATTTTGAAAAAGAAGGTCGACGACATCCGATCCTCGTTTGCTAAGTCAAACGACACCGCTGGTTCTGCTCACACTGCCCTACCCTGTGCTCTGACCTCTTTCTCCCCTCTCTCTCCAGATGAAATCTCGCGTCTTGTGACGGCCGGCCGCCCAACAACCTGCCCGCTTGACCCTATCCCCTCCTCTCTTCTCCAGACCATTTCCGGAGACCTTCTCCCTTACCTCACCTCGCTCATCAACTCATCCCTGACCGTTGGCTACGTCCCTTCCGTCTTCAAGAGAGCGAGAGTTGCACCCCCTTCTGAAAAAACCTACACTCGATCCCTCCGATGTCAACAATTACAGACCAGTATCCCTTCTTTCTTTTCTCTCCAAAACTCTTGAACGTGCCGTCCTTGGCCAGCTCTCCCGCTATCTCTCTCTGAATGACCTTCTTGATCCAAATCAGTCAGGTTTCAAGACTAGTCATTCAACTGAGACTGCTCTCCTCTGTATCACGGAGGCGCTCCGCACTGCTAAAGCTAACTCTCTCTCCTCTGCTCTCATCCTTCTAGATCTATCGGCTGCCTTCGATACTGTGAACCATCAGATCCTCCTCTCCACCCTCTCCGAGTTGGGCATCTCCGGCGCGGCCCACGCTTGGATTGCGTCCTACCTGACAGGTCGCTCCTACCAGGTGGCGTGGCGAGAATCTGTCTCCTCACCACGCGCTCTCACCACTGGTGTCCCCAGGGCTCTGTTCTTGGCCCTCTCCTATTCTCGCTATACACCAAGTCACTTGGCTCTGTCATAACCTCACATGGTCTCTCTTATCATTGCTATGCAGACGACACACAATTAATCTTCTCCTTTCCCCCTTCTGATGACCAGGTGGCGAATCGCATCTCTGCATGTCTGGCAGACATATCAGTGTGGATGACGGATCACCACCTCAAGCTGAACCTCGGCAAGACGGAGCTGCTCTTCCTCCCGGGGAAGGACTGCCCGTTCCATGATCTCGCCATCACGGTCGACAACTCCATTGTGTCCTCCTCCCAGAGCGCCAAGAACCTTGGCGTGATCCTGGACAACACCCTGTCGTTCTCAACTAACATCAAGGCGGTGGCCCGTTCCTGTAGGTTCATGCTCTACAACATCCGCAGAGTACGACCCTGCCTCACACAGGAAGCGGCGCAGGTCCTAATCCAGGCACTTGTCATCTCCCGTCTGGATTACTGCAACTCGCTGTTGGCTGGGCTCCCTGCCTGTGCCATTAAACCCCTTCAACTCATCCAGAACGCCGCAGCCCGTCTGGTGTTCAACCTTCCCAAGTTCTCTCACGTCACCCCGCTCCTCCGTTCTCTCCACTGGCTTCCAGTTGAAGCTCGCATCCGCTACAAGACCATGGTGCTTGCCTACGGAGCTGTGAGGGGAACGGCACCTCAATACCTCCAGGCTCTGATCAGGCCCTACACCCAAACAAGGGCACTGCGTTCATCCACCTCTGGCCTGCTCGCCTCCCTACCACTGAGGAAGTACAGCTCCCGCTCAGCCCAGTCAAAACTGTTCGCTGCCCTGGCCCCCCATTACAGACAGACAGCTGATTGACGCTCTTATCCAGAGCGACTTACAATTCGGGTGCACTATATGATTATTCAGTGGGATAACGCCTCAATACAGGCATCTAAAACCTCTAGGGGGTGGGGTGGAACAAACTCCCTCACGACGCCAGGACAGCGGAGTCAATCACCACCTTCCGGAGACACCTGAAACCCTGTTCCTTAAGGAATACCTAGGATAGGTTAAGTGGTAATCCCTCTCACCCCACCCCCCTAAGTTTTAGATGCACTATTGTTAAGTGACTGTCCCACTGGATGTCATAAGGTGAATGCACCAATTTGTAAGTCGCTCTGGATAAGAGCGTCTGCTAAATGACTTAAATGTAAATGTAAATGTAATGAGTCATACACCTTAACAGTACCTACCTGGAAGCAGTGGTTACTTAACAAGTCCCAGTCGTTAGCCTTGAGATTGACTATTTGGAGAAACCCCTGGGCCAGTACTGGTACTGCTGACAGCATGGCGATGCTGCCCACCACAAGGAGGCAAATGCAAATAGTTATCTGAGATGTTTATATTCACCTTAACAGATGGTGAGCCCAGCTTTGAGAAACAGAGCAGCAAGGTTTCCCAGTTCTCGCCTTCCTTTCATCCTTCTTCCAAACCATTCACCCAGATTTTGAAACACTTGGTACCCTTGATTCTCCTCCAATGGCAATCCTGTTTCTCCTGCGCTATGTTCAGTCTCACCTTGATTGGTAATAGAAATCAATTATATTTCATATTACTACAAATACATCTTATATCGCTTTGAAGGCCAGAAAATAAATTGACAGCGGAAAATAATTTCTACCTGATCCACATCCTTCTCAGCCCATGCCTGAAGGTGGTCCTCGAGGCCTTCTGATCTGGTTTGACAACTTCCACCACATCAGGTGGAGTTTCAGTGATCTCAAAGTACGTTATACAAAAAATAGCAATAGACACTCACTAAACACACATTTTTTATACTACAGTATATGCAATAATTGTATATACAATTGCATTGTTTACCTCAGTAAACAGCTGCAGCCCCGTCCGTACAGCAGGCGATAGGGTGAGTACTCTGAGGCCTGGACACTGCTGTTGTGTGCGAAGATAATTGCCTTCAGATTGGCCTCCCACCATTCCTGGTACCCGTCAAGAGACTTGCCCATGGCAGTCCTGCTGGTCCGTTTATACAAACCTGGAGTCACCATACATCTACACATTTTATATAAACTCACTGTACTATCAGTGTCGAAAAAAATATAAATTACTGAGGCCTGTGAAACAATTCTTACAACCATTACATGTTAGCTAACATTGACTAAACCAACTAGCCTGGCGCTAACTAACGCTTAGTCAAGCTACATTTGGTTAGCATCAAGCTAGTGAACTGTTAAACGCTATTTTCATACAAATATTAACACTAACACATTGTGACATCACATTACCTGAGCATTTTTTTCATAGGAAATAAAACAAATTGGATCTAAAATATTGTTGGAAAAAAAGTACAGAGTTCGGTCGCCATCTTAATCCCTTCTCTACATGTAAACCATTAGCAACCTAGCCAAACTCCATTACTTACAATGGGGAAAAACAACCCGTTTTTCACTCGGTTAAAAATCCCTTTCAATTGCCTTCAAACATGAAACTCGTGGACTAGGTAATTAACCATGCTACCTCAATATTTTGAATCATATTACACAACTGAATTAATAGGGTAAAATGATGAGACAGAAACGTTTGTCTTCAGTAGTACTCATTCTCCGAGATTGAAGAAATCTCCAAGGCACTGCTGCCAACTCCTCAGGAAAGGAAAGTAGCTATCCTAAAAGTCGCTAAATGTCATAATCGCCTAATTTGCATAATTGTCAATGTGCATGTAATTGTGATGGACGCTGTGGGAGAGACAAAAAGGAGTAAAAACACCCTAAATATGTTAAGAACTACAAATGAACTTTCTTCTGTCGATTCTTGTATTTTTAAATGTCACAATTCCACCCCTCCTCCTTTATCTGGATTTGGGACTGGCAAAAGTGACTCAAAAGAGACACTCTGGTGGAGTTACTTTGTTTTTTATTTAATTTTTGTTTTTTGTTTAGTTTTCTTAATTTGGTTTGGTTTTTAACCTTATGGTCCACTTAGGAGCCTACAAGTCACAGTAAAACATTTTTTACATTTTTTGTATACAATTTAAATGACCAAAAAGAGACCATAAAAAAAAACTGTCAATGCAATGTGAGAAAATTATGGTAACTAGTCTGGCTCTAATTCATTTTTTGTTGTGTTTTATTAAACTATGCAGTCTGGACGCGGAGGGGTGAACATCTCCTGCTCTGACTGCAGCGTGAGGACTGGGCCTGTGAGTGCTTTGGTACGGGTGGGGCCCACTGCAGCACCCGCTGCTTGTTGAGAAGAGTAAGAGTGCTTTCACGTCAGTCTCCAATAACACCAGAAAAGGTCGTTAGATTTTCCCAAGTCGCTTTTTTGAAAATGTGTCGCTAGAGGGGTAAGAATACTGCTAAATATAGCGACTAAGTCGCTAAATTGGCAACACTGCTCCAAGAGCTCACTAAAACACTCCAAGACGCTACAGCTCCCTCTATCAGCAGTAATTATATACATACATTAAATGTAAATACCTGAAAGGCCTATAAAATGATAAAAGAGATGGCTCCATAAAATAAAGTAAAACATTGAAAATATGATCATACACATATCTGTGTGTGTGTGTCACATATGTCATTACGGCATATGCTTGTTCACCTTAACATCTCTGATCTGCTTGCCTCAATAAATTAATGCTAGAACACATTATCATTTGTTTGCATGTGAGCTTGTCTTTTATTTGTCGGTCCTGTCAATGTTGAGTGATCACACATAGAAGGTTACTTTGCCTGCTTGCAAATGTGTGCTAAAAGTGGAGATGTTTCATAGTATTTCTGATTATCTTAACTCCCCACCATCAATGACATATTTGATTATTTTATAGAAAACACGGAGTCTACACTCAGATAAAAAGATGCTATCTACAAGCTAAAGGATTCTTCCACTGTCCCCATAGGAGAACCATAACCTTTTGGTTCCAGGTAGAACCCCTTCTGTGTTTATGTAGAACCCTTTTGGCTCCATTCCACAGAGGGTTCTACAAGGAACCAAAATACTTCTACTTGACCTAAAAGTGTTCTCCTTTGTGACAGCCAAAGAACCCTGTTGGAACTCCCTTTCTCAAAGAGTGCACTCAACAAGTTTAGCCTGTTTAAGTTTACACCATTTCATTCTGTACTCAAACATCTGCCTGGTACTCAAGATAACACGCAACATAGCACCAGCACCTTTGAAGGTTTTCGTCAACCTCGGCTCAGAATTAAATCAGCAGTGTTCCAAGAATCTCCACCAGAGGTGCCTGTAGTATCTCAAACGGACAAAAATGGGACACGAGGGCACCCCACACTCATTTTAGATCCCATGGGGTCTTTATTTTAAAACTGTATGCTCACTCCATCTCCTTTGCCATCTTCTCATGTCTTTTCTTGGAACTCCATCCACACACATACATACTACTGTAGCATCTTGTTTACATTTCTCACATTTTAGGCATCCAGCTGAGGCCTTGGATGGATCACGTTGCAATAAGATGGGCACATGTACAGTCCTTTTCAGTGTGGCGGCAAATTAGTTGAACAGGAGAAGAGGATGGTTGCTTGTGGAGGGCGAGCACCACTGTGAAATGTATGCTCTCGTTGGCTGGCCCTCGCTCATATTCATCACCAAGCCCACTGGCTCCAGGTCATTCATAAGTCTTTGCTAGGTAGCCCTGCCTTATCTCAGCTCA
>NW_025755567.1:0-7623 GCF_021184085.1 Oncorhynchus gorbuscha
GAGTTTATTAATGCTCAAAACTCAATAACTGAAATCCCTGAGATAGTAGAGGGAAACAACTGAGAAGCTGCCACAGACTGCAGGTCGCCTGGTAGCGCAGGCCAGTCAACTGAGACACTTGCCTGCCACTTCCATGCCTGAAGAAGGCACAAAACACGACAGGACAGGTGATACACACCACTGCAAAAAACACGACAGGACAGGCGAAACGCAATTACAGCATGGAATACAAAACAAGGAACCGGATGGAACAGAACGGATCACAAAAAGAATAAATAGGGAGCTCAATCAGGGGAAAGGGACTGAACAGGTGGAAAGACTAAATGATGATTAGGGGAATAGGAACAGCTGGGAGCAGGAACGGAACGACAGAGAGAAGAGAGAGCGAGAGAGTGAGAGAGGGAGGGGGAGAGAGAAGATAGAAACCAAACAAGACCAGCAGAGGGAAACAATAGCATGGGGAGCACAGGGACAAGACATGACAATGAATGACAAACATGACAGTACCCCCACTCACCGAGCGCCTCCTGGCGCACTCGAGGAGGAATCCTGGCGGCAACGGAGGAAATCATCGATGAGCGAACGGTCCAGCACGTCCCGGAGACGGAACCCAACCCTCTCCTCAGGACCGTAACCTCCCAATCCACTAGGTATTATGACCCCTGGCCCCGAGAACGCATGTCCATAATCTTATGTACCTTGTAAATAGGTGCGTCACAAGGACGGGAGGGGGGGGAGGGAAGACGAACGGGGGTGCGAAGAAAGGGCTTAACACAGGAGACATGGAAGACAGGGATGGACGCGACGAAGATGTCGCGGAAGAAGCAGTCGCACAGCGACAGGATTGACGACCTGGGAGACACGGAACGGACCAATGAACCGCGGAGTCAACTTACGAGAAGCTGTCGTAAGAGGAAGGTTATGAGTGGAAAGCCACACTCTCTGGCCGCAACAATACCTTGACCTTAATCCTGCGTTTATTGGCGGCTCTCACCGTCTGTGCCCTGTAACGGCAAAGTGCAGACCTCACCCCTCCTCTCCAGGTGCGCTCACAACGTTGGACAAACGCTGAGCGGGGAGGGAACGCTGGACTCGGCAAGTTGGGATGAGAACAGAGGAGGCTGGTAACCCAGACTACTCTGAAACGGAGATAACCCGGTAGCAGACTAAGGAAGCGAAGAGCGTATTCTGCCCAGGGAGCTGTTCTGCCCAAGACGCAGGGTTCCTGAAAGAAAGGCTGCGTAGTATGCGACCAATCGTCTGATTGGCCCTCTCTGCTTGACCGTTAGACTGGGGATGAAACCCGGAAGAGAGACTGACGGACGCACCAATCAAACGACAGAACTCCCTCCAAAACTGTGACGTGAATTGCGGACCTCTGTCTGAAACGGCGTCTAACGGGAGGCCATGAATTCTGAATACATTCTCAATAATGATTTGTGCCGCCTCCTTAGCGGAAGGAAGTTTAGCGAGGGGAATGAAATGTGCCGCCTTAGAGAACCTATCGACAACCGTCAGAATCACAGTCTCCCCCGCAGACAAAGGCAGACCGGTAATGAAGTCTAAGGCAATGTGAGACCATGGTCGAGAAGGAATGGGGAGCGGTCTGAGACGACCGGCAGGAGGAGAGTTACCCGACTTAGTCTGCGCGCAGTCCGAACAGGCAGCCACGAAACGGCGCGTGTCACGCTCCTGAGTCGGCCACCAAAAGCGCTGGCGAATAGACGCAAGAGTGCCTCGAACACCGGGATGACCCGCTAACTTGGCAGAGTGAGCCCACTGAAGAACAGCCAGACGAGTGGAAACAGGAACGAAAAGGAGGTTACTAGGACAAGCGCGCGGGCGACGCAGTGTGCGTGAGTGCTTGCTTAACCTGTCTTTCAATTCCCCAGACTGTTAACCCGACAACACGCCCATAAGGAAGAATCCCCTCGGGATCAGTAGAAGCCACAGAAGAACTAAACAGACGGGATAAGGCATCAGGCTTGGTGTTCTTGCTACCCGGACGGTAAGAAATCACAAACTCGAAACGAGCGAAAAACAACGCCCAACGAGCTTGACGGGCATTAAGTCGTTTGGCAGAACGGATGTACTCAAGGTTCTTATGGTCTGTCCAAACGACAAAAGGAACGGTCGCCCTCCAACCACTGTCGCCATTCGCCTAGGGCTAAGCGGATGGCGAGCAGTTCACGGTTACCCACATCATAGTTGCGCCAGATGGCGACAGGCGATGAGAAAAATAAGCGCAAGGATGAACCTTATCGTCAGACTGGGAGCGCTGGGATAGAATGGCTCCCACGCCTACCTCTGAAGGCCAACCTCGACAATGAATTGTCTAGTGACGCCAGGAGTAACGAGGATAGGAGCGGACGTAAAACGTTCTTTTAGAAGATCAAAAGCTCCCTGGGCGGAACCGGACCACTTAAAACACGTCTTGACAGAAGTAAGAGCTGTGAGAGGGGCAGCAACTTGACCGAAATTACGAATGAAACGCCGATAGAAATTAGCGAAACCTAAGAAGCGCTGCAACTCGACACGTGACCTTGGAACGGGCCAATCACTGACAGCTTGGACCTTAGCGGAATCCATCTGAATGCCTTCAGCGGAAATAACGGAACCGAGAAAAGTAACGGAGGAGACATGAAAAGAGCACTTCTCAGCCTTTACGAGAGACAATTCTCTAAAAGGCGCTGTAGAACACGTCGAACGTGCTGAACATGAATCTCGAGTGACGGAGAAAAATCAGGATATCGTCAAGATAGACAAAAACAAAATGTTCAGCATGTCTCTCAGAACATCATTAACTAATGCCTGAAAACAGCTGGCGCATTGGCGAGACCGAACGGCAGAACCCGGTACTCAAAATGCCCTAACGGAGTATTAAACGCCGTTTTCCACTCGCCCCTCTGATGCGCACGAGATGGTAAGCGTTACGAAGGTCCAACTTAGTAAAGCACCTGGCTCCCTGCAGAATCTCGAAGGCTGATGACATAGGGGAAGCGGATAACGATTCTTAACCGTTATGTCATTCAGCCCTCGATAATCCACGCAGGGGCGCAGAGTACCGTCCCTTCTTAACAAAAGAACCCCGCCCCGGCCGGAGAGGAAGAAGGCACTATGGTACCGGCGCCAAGAGACACAGACAAATAATCCTCGAGAGCCTTACGTTCGGGAGCCGACAGAGAGTATAGTCTACCTCGAGGAGGAGTGGTCCCCGGAAGGAGATCAATACTACAATCATACGACCGGTGAGGAGGAAGGGAGTTGGCTCGGGACCGACTGAAGACCGTGCGCAGATCATGATATTCCTCCGGCACTCCTGTCAAATCGCCAGGTTCCTCCTGAGAAGTAGGGACAGAAGAAATGGGAGGGATGGCAGACATTAAACACTTCACATGACAAGAAACGTTCCAGGATAGGATAGAATTACTAGACCAATTAATAGAAGGATTATGACATACAAGCCAGGGGTGACCCAAAACAACAGGTGTAAACGGTGAACGGAAAATCAAAAAAGACATAGTCTCACTGTGGTTACCAGATACTGTGAGAGTTAAAGGTAGTGTCTCAAATTTGATACTGGGAAGATGACTACCATCTAAGGCAAACATGGGCGTAGGCCTGTCTAACGGTCTGAAAGGAATGTTATGTTTCCGAGCCCATGCTTGGCCCATGAAACAACCCTCAGCCCCAGAGTCAATCAAAGCACTGCATGTAGCACCCGAACCGGTCCAGCGTAGATGGACCGACATAGTAGTACAAGATCTAGATGAAGGGACCTGAGTAGTAGCGCTCACCAGTAGCCTCCGCTACTGATGGGCTCTGGCCTCTTACTGGACATGAAATAACAAAATGTCCAGCAACTCCGCAATAGAGGCACAGGCGGTTGGTGATCCTCTGTTCCCTCTCCTTATTCGAGATGCGAATCCCTCCCAGCTGCATGGGCTCAGTCTCAAAGCCAGAGGGAGATGGTTGCGATGCGGAGCAGGAAACACCGTTGATGCGAGCTCTCTTCCACGAGCCCGGTGACGAAGATCTACCCGTGCTCTATGCGGATGGCGAGAGCAATCAAGGAGTCCACATCTGAAGGAACCTCCCGGGAGAGAATTCATCCTTAACCACTGCGTGAGTCCCTCCAGAAAACGAGCGAGCAGCGCCGGCTCGCTCCACTCACTAGAGGCAGCAAGAGTGCGAAACTCAATGGAATAACCGTTATGGACCGTTCACCTTGGCATAAGGGAAGCCAGGGCCCTAGAAGCCTCCTCACCAAAAACTGAACGGTCAAAAACCCGAATCATCTCCTCTTTAAAGTTCTGGAATCTGTTAGAGCAATCAGCCCTTGCCTCCCAGATAGCTGTGCCCCATTCTCGAGCCCGGCCAGTAAGGAGTGAAATGACGAAAGCAACCCGAGCTCTCTCTCTAGAGTATGTGTGGGGTTGGAGAGAGAACACAATCTCACACTGCGTGAGAAAGGAGCGGCACTCAGTGGGCTGCCCGGAGTAGCAAGGTGGGTTATTAACCCTGGGTTCAGGAGGCTCGGCAGGCCAGGAGTAACAGGTGGCACGAGACGAGACTCTGGAACTGTCCAGAGAGGTCGGAAACCTGAGCGGCCAGGTTCTCCACGGCATGGCGAGCAGCAGACAATTCCTGCTCGTGTCTGCCGAGCATGGCTCCTTGGATCTCGACGGCAGTGTAACGAGCGTCTGAAGTCGCTGGGTCCATTCTTTGGTCGGTTCCTTCTGTTATGCAGGTGAAGGAGGACCCAAACGCGACTTAACAGAAACAGAGTTTATTAATGCTCAAAACCGAATAACTGAAATCCTCTAGATAGTAGAGGGGAAAACAACTGGAGAAGCGGCCACAGACTGCAGGTCGCTTCGGGTAGGCGCAGGCCGTAGTCAACTGAGACACCTGCTCACACGCAGCGTCTGAAGAAGGCACAAAACACGACAGGACAGGGTGATACACAATCACGGCAAAAAACACGACAGGACAGGGCGAAAACGCAATTACAGCATGGAATACAAAACAAGGAACCGATGGAACAGGAACGGATCACAAAGGAATAAATAGGAGTCTAATCAGGGAAAGGATCGGGAACAGGTGTGGAAAGACTAAATGATGATTAGGGGAATAGGAACAGCTGGGAGCAGGAACGGAACGACAGAGAGAAGAGAGAGCGAGAGAGTGAGAGAGGGAGGGGAGAGAGAAGGATAGAACCAAACAAGACCAGCAGAGGGAAACGAATAGCATGGGGAGCACAGGGACAAGACATGACAATAAATGACAAACATGACACACACACACACACACACACACACACACACACACACACACACACACACACACACCTCCAACACTAAACTAGACCATCTTCAGCACCATCTGGGTCCTGTCTGGACAGGAATAGGATATTTCCCTATTCTATCCTCCCAGTTATCAGTCCAGTTCAGGCTCTGTTTCTGTTTCTTTTGTCCACTTTTTAAGAATCCTCCTTTTAATTTTTCTGAGCTACGACTCTTTCCCTGGATAGTTAATGATTCCTGATGCATAATTAATTCCCGACTGATAACAGATGAATAATATATCAGTCGGCCCTGTCACTATGGGTTGGCCTGTTGACAAAGATAGACTGACAACTCGGCCCGGGCATTTCTCTCTTTTTTCTTCTTCTTGAGGCCCACATTATCAGGCAAATAACGAGAATTCTGTCTTAAAAAACATCAGTTTAGACACACACACTGGGTTAAAGATGGACCAGCCCGTCTGGCATTTTTCCAAACTGCCCTATGGCCAGTCTGTTTCTGCCTGTCAAGGTAGGCTATGCGGGATAGCTTCCTTATGATCTGATAATATATTTATATATATATTATATTTAACTAGGCAAGTCAGTTAAGAACAAATTCTTATTTACAATGACGGCCAACTGGGGAACAGTGGGTTAACTGTCTTGTTCAGGGGCAGAACGACATATGTTTTGTTACCTTTTCAGCTCAGGGATTCAATCCACCAACTTTTCGGTTACTGGCCCAACGCTCTAACCACTAGGCTACCTGCTGGTTACTGGTCCAACACTCTAACCACTAGGCTACCTGCTGGTTACTGGTCCAACACTCTAACCACTAGGCTACCTGCTGGTTACTGGTCCAACACTCTAACCACTAGGCTACCTGCTGGTTACTGGTCCAACACTCTAACCACTAGGCTACCTGCTGGTTACTGGCCCAACACTCTAACCACTAGGCTACCTGCTGGTTACTAGCCCAACGCTCTAACCACTAGGCAACCTGCTGGTTACTGGTCCAACACTCTAACCACTAGGCTACCTGCTGGTTACTGGTCCAACACTCTAACCACTAGGCTACCTGCTGGTTACTAGTCCAAAGCTCTAACCACTAGGCTACCTGCTGGTTACTAGTCCAACGCTCTAACCACTAGGCTACCTGCTGGTTACTAGTCCAACACTCTAACCACTAGGCTACCTGCTGGTTACTAGTCCAACACTCTAACCACTAGGCTACCTGCTGGTTACTAGTCCAACACTCTAACCACTAGGCTACCTGCTGGTTACTAGTCCAACACTCTAACCACTAGGCTACCTGCCGCCCCAACATATAGTCTGTGTTCCAAATGGGAACCTATTCCCCAATGGGCCCTGGTCAAAAGTAGGGGAAAGGGTGCCATTTAAGCGCAGCTATAGAGAACATAGAGAAGCTTCAGAAGCAAGCTACTGTAGTTGTCAGATTCCTGGTTGATCCAGATTCTAGCTACTGTAGTTCTCAGATTCGTTATTGATCCAGCTTCTAGCTACTGTAGTTGTCAGATTCCTGATTGATCCACCTTCTAGTTACTGTAGTTGTCAGATTCCTGATTGATCCACCTTCTAGCTACTGTAGTTGTCAGATTCCTAATCCACCTTCTAGCTACTGTAGTTGTCAGATTCCTGGTTGATCCAGATTCTAGCTACTGTAGTTGTCAGATTCCTGATTGATCCATCTTCTAGCTACTTTAGTTGTCAGATTCCTGATTGATCCACCTTCTAGCTACTGTAGTTCTCAGATTCCTGATTGATCGAGCTTCTAGCTACTGTAGTTGTCAGATTCCTGGTTGATCCAGCATGTTAGATGTTGTTAACTCTCTGCTTATTAATAAAATAACATTATCCTCAATAACTGGCTCCTAAAAAAGGGACATTTCAAAAATGTTCACCATAGGGTATAGGGTGTATCATGTGATTTATAGCCAACTATGAGCAGGCAAAGTCGAGTAAAATAAAAAATAACCCTTTCCTACTCATAGTTGGTTTCCGGATGATGTCATCGGACTAGAAACACGCCATTTTCACTGATGCTGTTGGGGTGGTGCTGGAGATAATGAATATGTTGAAATATTTTGACATTTCCCTTGAACTACTTTTGCCTACTTGGTCTTTCACCTGGTCCTCGAACGGTTTTGTACTCCTTCATAAGGAGTTGGCAAGAGAGCAGAGACAGACTGTCACCCAGGCTTGCTTGACACCAGACCCCTAAGAAAGCTTCACCCAGGCCTGCATGACCCCTGAGAAAGCCTCACCCAGGCCTACTTGACCTCTAAGAAAGCCTCACCCAGGCTTGCTTGACCTCT
>NW_025755568.1:0-7622 GCF_021184085.1 Oncorhynchus gorbuscha
CTAGACAAGTCAGTTAAGAACAAATTCTTTTTTACAACAACGGCCTGCATAAACACTCACAATGTGTTATCGGGACACATATTCTCCCTGGAGTCCGTTCCACCACACATACCTTTTAAATCAACCGTTTTTAAAACTCTCCTTCTGTTGTTCAATGTGTTATCGGGACACATATTCTCCCTGGAGTCCGTTCCACCACACATACCTTTTAAATCAACCGTTTTTAAAACTCTCCTTCTGTTGTTCCTCAACAGTTATTGAACTACTTCTGAAAGATTAGTGGAATCTGTGTGGGTTGCTGGACAGGTAGGATGACTGACAGTGAAGGTGAACAGGTGGTCACGTGTCAGGTGACAGAGGAATGTATGAGACTGAGGCAGGAATTCCTTTAACCATAAAGTGGTATATTTACTGGTAGTCTGTGCTGCATCACAAAGGAAACAAATAACATGTATACAATCAAATTCATAATCAAAGATCAAATCATAACAGTCATTATTAACATAAGTTAAGGAATTCAACAGTCCAGTTCATTAAGATGTCAATAGTAATCATCCGAGAGTCATTTAGGCTCATAACTATTTATCATAAATCATGAAAGAATACAAACAGTGAATGGTTATACAATCTATAATCCCCATGATCAAAGTCAATCAGTTAGCAAACAATGACGTTTCTCATTTCACGCTTTCAATAGTCTTCATGTGTACATATAATTAATTTCAATACACATGAACCATATCGATTGTGTAATTGGCCTATGAGGATCTGTAGGGCCGTGATCATTGACAATTCACATTACACAATATGTTTGAAGCGTGCGCTCCAAGCCGCGCTCCGCGGTGATAACTATAAACAATAACTGAATGGCCCACTCTCCCGATCACCACAGATCATTCAGATGAAAGGTAAGAGTCGGTGGACTTACGTGGATTCATGGACACACAGAACTTCTGGATCAGATGGATTTAGGGAAGAGAAAGCAGCGAGATCAGGCGATGGCAATTTCCTCCTTTTATGGAGTTGAGATCTGTAGGACATTTCCACCTGACCTAATTAAAGCGCCCCTGGCCCAGCTGAGTAAATGGCAATGAATTAAAGGAGTATTCCACCAACTCCATGGGCCTTTTCTACAACTTCTATACTGTCAGTATTGTCCTTTCTGTGCCACGAAACGCCATGGGTGTGTATTAAAATGGCACCCTATTCCCTATATAGTGCACTACTTTTGACTAGAACCCTATGGGCCCTGGCGCCCTATTCCCTATATAGTGCACTACTTTTGACTAGAACCCTATGGGCCTTGGCTTATTCCCTATATACGGGCATGCTGGCTTTCCCTATAGTGCATATTGACTAGAACCCTATGGGTTCTGGCTTATTTCTATATAGTGAACTACTTTTGACCAGCTTCCATAGGTTCGGGGTGGCTGGTCAAAGTAGTTCACTCATAGGAATAGGGGGTCTCTGGTCAAGTAGTTCACTCTTAGGAATAGGTGCGTCAGGCTCTGGTCAAAGTAGTTCTATTAGGGAATAGGCCAGGTCTTCAAGAGTTCACTATAGGGAATAGGGTGCCCAGGCTCTGGCAAAGTAGTTCATTAGAGTGGTCAGGCTTGCGTAGTTCCTAGATAGCCAGGCTTGGTCAAAGTATCACAGGAATAGGTGGGCCTGGTCAAAGTTCCTATATAGTGCACTACTTTTGACCAGCTTCCATAGGTCTCTGGTTAAAAGTAGTTCACTATATAGGGAATAGGGTGCGTCCAGGCTCTGGTCAAAGTAGTTCACTATATAGGGAATAGGGTGCGTCCAGGCTCTGGTCAAAGTAGTTCACTATATAGGGAATAGGGTGCGTCCAGGCTCTGGTCAAAGTAGTTCACTCTATAGGGAATAGGGTGCGTCCAGGCTCTGGTCAAAGTAGTTCACTCTATAGGGAATAGGGTGCGTCCAGGCTCTGGTCAAAGTAGTTCACTCTATAGGGAATAGGGTGCCATTTTGGACTCTATGTATGGACTTCTCCAGCCTCTCGCAGGGTGACCACCAGCCTGTCTGACGTTTGTCTCAGAAACACACAGCATCCTGGAAGGCCTGAATCATATAAACAACACAACACACAACGGTGCTATTCTGGGTCTCCAGGAAACTCTGTGGACAGAGAGACACTTCCTGTTCTTCAACATGCAGGAAAATAACGGACTCTGATGAAACATTGATATGGCCCTGCACTCTGTCTGAAAGGGACTGCTGATGACCACATGACGAGACTTTATTTTATAAATACAATAAAATTAAAATACATGAAGAGACTTTTATTTGATGTTTTAAGACAAATTGTGTCAAAGTGAAACATTGATATGGCCCTGCACTCTCTGTCTGAAAGGGACTGCTGATGACCACACGGGAGAAAAATAATGAAAAATATATCTACTTTTGTTTTATTTTTTTAAGACAAATTGTGTCAAAGTGAAACATTCTGGACACATAGCCATATGTTATTGTATAACTTTACGTGCTACAAGTTCATGTTTAATACATAGCCATGATATCAAGACAGAATGCCTTGGTAAATGAGATTATTTAAAGAAGTGTAGGCCGCGAGAATAACCACTTCATGAGTAAAAAATAAAAAGAAAGCATACGGACATTTAACTATTGCTGCCCGAAGGTGGCGCTGTAGGAATGGTCCGTTATTGAGCGCAACATGACTACTCTTTACAGCCTGTGGAGTAGATGACGCTCAGCAGTCATAGAGAATAATAGAGACCTGTAAATGGCCCAAATACTAGTTTTAAGCATGTGTAGCTCCATTGAAGGGCTTCAGCACCATTGTAATGTAGTTAACTTGGGTGAGACTTCCAACTTTATTATCTGATCAGACAATCGAGAATAAGAAAATGGACTACTTCAAATAGAAATGGCCTCAGTGCTCACAGACGATATAATGGCACAGATCTAAAAACATTCATTCTCTATCTATCTCTATGGCAGTAGCTGTTTTACGGTCATCAGTCCAAAGTAATCGAGTATAATTCAAATATAAATTAATAACTAGTAAACACTGATTTGCCCAATTTTAAAATGACTTTATTTAGATTTTACGTGAATGATTTTGAGTCGCAAAGAATGGGGGATATTGGGCTCTATTTAATGGACGAGGGTTTAATTAATGAACAGTATTGAGCTCGATTGTAATCCTTGTCGAGCGGGGAAACCATAGAAACTATCAGACTGGATTAGTTTTTACTGTGGAGTTAATATCCTGCTGTCATGGACTGGTAAAAAAAACGCTTCTTATGCTGATATAAAATATATATATATAATTACAGGGATATATGTGACCTTGTTACAGTATTTAGTGAGTGTATTACATATAAGGACGCTGTCTGTAGATGTGTAATGGCAGGTATGGGACACATGTGTTAGCAATATTAGCTTGTTTAAGCTAGTCGTTTGAATGTGTCTAAGCAAGTGGTTTGTTTGTACCACCAGCTAGTCAACTAATGGCTCTTTATAGTAAATCACGTTTGCTGCTTGGCGTTTTTATTTTCATTTGAAGTGTTCAGTAACTTGTGATTTGTTTAACGGGATTATGTTGTTTCTGGATTACAGGTAGCGAGCGTAATTTGACCATCTGGTCTATGTGCGGATTCAACGCCATGTATCTTCTCATTCAGTTCCCCCCCATAGAGGACCCCCCCTCCCCCGAGTTAGTTTAGTGACTGCCAGACAACTACTTTATTCAGTGCTCATTCTGTATATTCATTTCTTAATCCCCAAATGATGCGTATTAAAGTAGTGCAGTGTGGAGGCAACGTTATAAGTACAATCAATTAATAAGGCTGATGGAATAGATCAGGGACCGGTTTGGGTCGATCTGTAATACATGTTGACGTGTTTGCCAATGGAGTTTCAGTTGTGCAATTTCACATCTTTAAGATGTTTTGGTGCAGTATTTCTCAAGTGAAAAAATAATAATAATTGCAATGTGTTGTCTTATGTAAACAGAGTCAGCTGCTAGACAGAGCAATCACCACAGCTGTTCACCACATGTTAGTGAGCATATATATATATATATACACACACACACACATTGTCAAATCAAAACCCAAACTTAATTTACCTGTTGTGTGACACACAAAAGTCCGAACTCTGTTTTAGACGAGACTGCCTTTATAACCAAAATGATCCTATTTACACCATGTAGTCAATTTGGACACTAGAATAAACAAACTGTTTCTGATTCATATCGATGCCACACGGGCTGTTTTCAAAAGGGGTTTGTTGCTTTATAAAGGCAGTCGCTGTTTAAGATGCTTTTGGAGAACTGGGCCCAGAATGTTTAGTTTAAAATACTGTTACTTAACATTTTAGGCGCAGCGATGTGCACACAGCGGGTAGCGTCCTACACACAAATGTTCCAAAATGCAATTTGCAGGAAAACGTTGTTCAGAGGTTTCATGGATAAATATGGAAATATCCAATAGAAATGTAGAAAGAAGGGAGATCTAAAGATGCAACAACTATCATGAGTTGCTAACAATGACTTGGATAAAGTCTGTGGTTGCTTGACAACGAAGGAAAACCAATTGGAATAGGAGAATGCATACGAGGAAGCCTTTATAAAATAATTGCCTCTACGTTTCTATTGTAAGATTTTGGCTATAGGTTACTTTTGAAGCAAGGTAAGATATTTTAAGGAACAGGGGAAAATATAGCAATGTTATTGATAGGCCTGACTGTTTTCTGGTAGATGGAAAGGCTTTCCTAAAAAAAACCTTCTCAATTAAATTATAACTAGCTACAAAGTATCTTATGCCCACCTGGCAGAATGATATCTTGATGGTTTGCATCCATCCAACATGGACCAGAATGAGTTGCTGTTGCCTTTACAGTATCTGAACTAACATGGTTCCTCTGAGTAGGGACCAGAATGAGTTGCTGTTGCCTTTACAGTATCTGAACTAACATGGTTCCTCTGTTGTAGGGACCAGAATGAGTTGCTGTTGCCTTTACAGTATCTGAACTAACATGGTTCCTCTGTTGTAGGGACCAGAATGAGTTGCTGTTGCCTTTACAGTATCTGAACTAACATGGTTCCTCTGTTGTAGGGACCAGAATGAGTTGCTGTCGCCTTTACAGTATCTGAACTGACATGGTTCCTCTGTTGTAGGGACCAGAATGAGTTGCTGTCGCCTTTACAGTATCTGAACTAACATGGTTCCTCTGTTGTAGGGACCAGAATGAGTTGCTGTCGCCTTTACAGTATCTGAACTAACATGGTTCCTCTGTTGTAGGGACCAGAATGAGTTGCTGTCGCCTTTACAGTATCTGAACTAACATGGTTCCTCTGTTGTAGGGACCAGAATGAGTTGCTGTCGCCTTTACAGTATCTGAACTAACATGGTTCCTCTGTTGTAGGGACCAGAATGAGTTGCTGTCGTATCCTTTACAGTATCTGAACTAACATGGTTCCTCTGTTGTAGGGACCAGAATGAGTTGCTGTTGCCTTTACAGTATCTGAACTTTACCAGTATCTGAACTAACATGGTTCCTCTGTTGTAGGGACCAGAATGAGTTGCTGTCGCCTTTACAGTATCTGAACTAACATGGTTCCTCTGTTGTAGGGACCAGAATGAGTTGCTGTCGCCTTTACAGTATCTGAACTAACATGGTTCCTCTGTTGTAGGGACCAGAATGAGTTGCTGTCGCCTTTACAGTATCTGAACTAACATGGTTCCTCTGTTGTAGGGACCAGAATGAGTTGCTGTTGCCTTTACAGTATCTGAACTAACATGGTTCCTCTGTTGTAGGGACCAGAATGAGTTGCTGTTGCCTTTACAGTATCTGAACTAACATGGTTCCTCTGTTGTAGGGACCAGAATGAGTTGCTGTCGCCTTTACAGTATCTGAACTAACATGGTTCCTCTGTTGTAGGGACCAGAATGAGTTGCTGTCGCCTTTACAGTATCTGAACTAACATGGTTCCTCTGTTGTAGGGACCAGAATGAGTTGTCTTTACAGTATCTGAACTAACATGGTTCCTCTGTTGTAGGGACCAGAATGAGTTGCTGTTGCCTTTACAGTATCTGAACTAACATGGTTCCTCTGTTGTAGGGACCAGAATGAGTTGCTGTCGCCTTTACAGTATCTGAACTAACATGGTTCCTCTGTTGTAGGGACCAGAATGAGTTGCTGTATCTGCCTTTAGGGACAGTATCTGAACTAACATGGTTCCTCTGTTGTAGGGACCAGAATGAGTTGCTGTTGCCTTTACAGTATCTGAACTAACATGGTTCCTCTGTTGTAGGGACCAGAATGAGTTGCTGTCGCCTTTACAGTATCTGAACTAACATGGTTCCTCTGTTGTAGGGACCAGAATGAGTTGCTGTCGCCTTTACAGTATCTGAACTAACATGGTTCCTCTGTTGTAGGGACCAGAATGAGTTGCTGTCGCCTTTACAGTATCTGAACTAACATGGTTCCTCTGTTGTAGGGACCAGAATGAGTTGCTGTCGCCTTTACAGTATCTGAACTAACATGGTTCCTCTGTTGTAGGGACCAGAATGAGTTGCCAGAATGTCTGCCTTTACAGTATCTGAACTAACATGGTTCCTCTGTTGTAGGGACCAGAATGAGTTGCTGTCGCCTTTACAGTATCTGAACTAACATGGTTCCTCTGTTGTAGGGACCAGAATGAGTTGCTGTTTACAGTATCTGAACTTTTCCTCTGTTGTACCAGAATGAGTTGCTGTCACCTTTAAGTATCTAACATGGTTCCTCTGTTGTAGGGACCAGAATGAGTTGCTGTTGCGCCTTTACAGTATCTGAACTAACATGGTTCCTCTGTTGTAGGGACCAGAATGAGTTGCTGTCGCCTTTACAGTATCTGAACTAACATGGTTCCTCTGTTGTAGGGACCAGAATGAGTTGCTGTCGCCTTTACAGTATCTGAACTAACATGGTTCCTCTGTTGTAGGGACCAGAATGAGTTGCTGTCGCCTTTACAGTATCTGAACTAACATGGTTCCTCTGTTGTAGGGACCAGAATGAGTTGCTGTTGCCTTTACAGTATCTGAACTAACATGGTTCCTCTGTTGAGTTGCTGTCGCCTTTACAGTATCTGAACTAACATGGTTCCTCTGTTGTAGGGACCAGAATGAGTTGCTGTCGCCTTTACAGTATCTGAACTAACATGGTTCCTCTGTTGTAGGGACCAGAATGAGTTGCTGTCGCCTTTACAGTATCTGAACTAACATGGTTCCTCTGTTGTAGGGACCAGAATGAGTTGCTGTCGCCTTTACAGTATCTGAACTAACATGGTTCCTCTGTTGTAGGGACCAGAATGAGTTGCTGTTGCCTTTACAGTATCTGAACTAACATGGTTCCTCTGTACAGTATCTGAACTGAACAACATGGTTCCTCTGTTGTAGGGACCAGAATGAGTTGCTGTTGCCTTTACAGTATCTGAACTAACATGGTTCCTCTGTTGTAGGGACCAGAATGAGTTGCTGTCGCCTTTACAGTATCTGAACTAACATGGTTCCTCTGTTGTAGGGACCAGAATGAGTTGCTGTTGCCTTTACAGTATCTGAACTAACATGGTTCCTCTGTAGGGACCAGAATGA
>NW_025755569.1:0-7622 GCF_021184085.1 Oncorhynchus gorbuscha
AACAATAAAGGACAATTCGTGGACTGTCTGTGTATTGTAATAGTTTTATCAGGGTTTTCACTTCTGAATCTGAGGTTCTTTGCTTACCGAGAGGGGTTATGAGTTGTAGTAACACTGGTGTCAGATGCCACCTTTCCAACAAGTCAGTTTGTCACATTTCTGCCCCAGGTCAACTGTAAAGTGCTGTTATTGTGAAGTGGGAAACGTCTAGGAGCAACAACGGCTCAGCCGCGAGTAGTGAACCACACAAGCTCACAGAGACGCTGAAAGCATAACACGTAAAAATTGTCCTGGGTTGCGCAAAACTCACTACCGAGGTTCCAAACTGCCTCTGGAAGCAACGTCAGCACAGAACTGTTAGTCGGGCTTCATGAAATGGGTTTCCATGGTCCCGAGCAGCTGCACACAAACCCTAAGATCACCATGCGCAATGTCAAGGCCACACAAGCTCACTGAATGGGAACGGTGAGATGGGAGTCAGGCAGATATTTTTCTGGTGTCAGATGAAGCCTGGAGACATAATATGGGACAGTAGCTGTGATGTAACACTGTGCCTCCTCCACTATGCAGCCAGTCGCTGGTAGCTCATAGGTTTGTAGTCTGAGGTGTTTGCTGAGGACACGTACGTCTAGAATGGTAGCTAATCCGCCCCTTTTTCGTAACCATGAATACCGACTGTACCAGATTTTCGACATTGGAACCCTCGGTTGCCTGCTTCTGGAGACGAGGAGGGATATTTCCTCCCAAAACGGGCGCTGAGGCCTGGCGAACAGTTGACCTGTTGATGGGACAGGCAGCTCATTTGTGGCCTCATATGAATCACAGAGACTGCATGTGGGATAATAGCTTAGTTGTGTCCAACCCTGCTCATTCCCTGACTGCTACCCAACAATTGCCCTACAGAGCCCATAACCTGTATCACTAGATATAAGGACTAGTGAGCTACAGGCAAGGAATCAACAATAGATCACAGTGATGAGCCACTTATATGGGGAGGGGCACCCCTTGTGGACACTGACCCAACTTGTCACTCTCACCCTGGGAGATTGATATACCCCTTGAACATTTACATTACATTTAAGTCATTTAGCAGGCGCTCTTATCCAGAAGCGACTTACAAATTAGTGCATTCACCTTATGACATGTGGAATGCTGGGTAACAGAGAGGGGAGCATTAAACATGGACAATATGCATTGTGCTTCTGTGCGACTGTATTTCATGAAGCCCGGCCCTTTCACGGTCACTAGAGGCTCTGGTAATGTCTGGCGTAGTATCCCGTTTGCCAAACGTTGTCACATTATCACAGTAATGTCTTTGCAGAGGGGTGCACTGGTCACTGTGACATGGTACAGGAGGTGGAAGAAATAAAAAGTATGTAATTAAAAGTAGATGGAGTTGAAAGGAAGAGCAGGGGAGTTGAAAGGAAGAGCAGAGGGATTTGAAAGGAAGTGCAGGGAGTTGAAAGGAAGAGCAGAGGGATTTGAAAGGAAGAGCAGGGGGGAGTTGAAAGGAAGAGCAGAGGGAGTTGAAAAGGTAGTGCAGAGGGATTTGAAAGAAGGGGCAGGGGGAGTTGAAAGGAAGAGCAGAGGAGTTGAAAGGAAGAGCAGAGGGATTTGAAAGGAAGGGCAGGGGGAGTTGAAAGGAAGAGCAGAGGGGGAGTTGAAAGGAAGAGCAGAGGGAGTTGAAAGGAAGAGCAGAGGGAGTTGAAAGGAAGAGCAGAGGGGAGTTGAAAGGAAGAGCAGGGGGATTTTGAGCAGAGGGAAAAGGAAGAGCAGAGGGAGTTGAAAAGGAAGAGCAGAGGGAGTTGAAAGGAAGAGCAGAGGGAGTTGAAAGGAAGAGCAGAGGGAGTTGAAAGGAAGAGCAGAGGGAATTGAAAGGAAGAGCAGAGGGAGTTGAAAGGAAGAGCAGAGGAGTTGAAAGGAAGAGCAGAGGGAGTTGAAAAAGGAAGAGCAGAGGAGTTGAAAGGAAGAGCAGAGGGAGTTGAAAGGAAGAGCAGAGGGAGTTGAAAGGAAGAGCAGAGGTCTGAGCTCCACTGCAACATTGATGGGAGTAAATGACAGGGTGGATTTCTGCTTACTCTTTAATGGCCTCGAGGGCCAACATGTACTGGACTTGCTCCTTCACTCTTGGGATTAGCCTCTCACACACACAGTCATTAAATTGACTATCATTGCCATTATCTGAAAAACAACAATTTCACACATTAAAATACCACGTTACACTATCAAATGAAAATCAAATGCACAAAGACACACTACGAATTGAAATTCAACTGGTAAACTCTGTAATGTTACCTTCACAAATGCCTATATTTGAGCGCTTGATGAACAAGTGTAATGAACTTGTCTGTTGATGAATGGTGGCAATGCAGGGCATGATAATCCAATTCACCAGGTTTGAATGTCAGGAATGTAATGGTCCGAGCTGATATGCACACCGATGGATTCCCAATGCTATGGTTGGTAAAGAGGTCACCGATATTACTGAACACAAGAGTCTGAATATTAATACATCACTTTCACAAACTCAGAAATGTCCTCTTCATGAAGAGGATGAAACAGTCTCCCACTGGCCGTTTCACTGTGGCCACGACTCCTTGGTTTTCCACAACTTCTCGTCATCCAACACAGCTGTTGGAAACCACTGGTTCTGAAGGTTGGCATGGAAAGCACTGATTCTGAAGGTTGGCATGGAAAGCACTGGTTCTGAAGGTTGGCATGGAAAGCACTGATTCTGAAGGTTGGCATGGAAAGCACTGATTCTGAAGGTTGGCATGGAAAGCACTGGTTCTGAAGGTTGGCATGGAAAGCACTGATTCTGAAGGTTGGCATGGAAAGCACTGGTTCTGAAGGTTGGCATGGAAAGCACTGATTCTGAAGGTTGGCATGGAAAGCACTGATTCTGAAGGTTGGCATGGAAAGCACTGGTTCTGAAGGTTGGCATGGAAAGCACTGGTTCTGAAGGTTGGCATGGAAAGCACTGATTCCTGAAGGTTGGCATGGAAAGCACTGATTCTGAAGGTTGGCATGGAAAGCACTGGTTCTGAAGGTTGGCATGGAAAGCACTGGTTCTGAAGGTTGGCATGGAAAGCACGTTCTGCTATTAATTCTGAAGGGTTGGCATGGAAAGCACTGGTTCTGAAGGTTGGCATGGAAAGCACTGGTTCTGAAGGTTGGCATGGAAAGTCCCCTGGTTCTGAAGGTTGGCAGGGAAAGCACTGATTCTGAAGGAGGGCATGGAAAGCACTGATTCTGAAGGTTGGCATGGACAAGCACTAGGTTCTGAAGGAGGGCATGGAAAGTCTCAGGTAGGTTCCTGAAAGTTTTGGCCTACAATTACATGAGATCTCTGTCCCAAAATGGAGGGCCTACAAAGCACAGATCTCTGTCCCAACACTGTACAGGCAGTTAGATCTTTGTCCCAGGAGGCCTACAGCAGCACTTGGAATCTCCTGTCCCAGAGTCCCCTGTTTAGCCTCAACTGTAAGGAGGGCCTACAGCAGCACGCAGATCTTTCCCAAGGAATCAGGCACCACGTAGAATCTTCTGTCCCAAGGAGCCTAACTGGAATCTCCTGTCCCAAAGGGCCTACAGCAGGACTAATGATCTCCTGTCCCCAGGAGGGCCTACAGCAGCACTTAGATCTCCTGTCCCAAGGAGGGCCTACAGCAGCACGTAGATCTCCTGTCCCAAGGAGGGCCTACAGCAGCACGTAGATCTCCTGTCCCAAGGAGGGCCTACAGCAGCACGTAGATCTCCTGTCCCAAGGAGGGCCTACAGCAGCACTTAGATCTCCTGTCCCAAGGAGGGCCTACAGCAGCACTTAGATCTCCTGTCCCAAGGAGGGCCTACAGCAGCACTTAGATCTCCTGTCCCAAGGAGGGCCTATAGCAGCACGTAGATCTCCTGTCCCAAGGAGGGCCTACAGCAGCACTTAGATCTCCTGTCCCAAGGAGGGCCTACAGCAGCACTTAGATCTCCTGTCCCAAGGAGGGCCTACAGCAGCACTTAGATCTCCTGTCCCAAGGAGGGCCTACAGCAGCACTTAGATCTCCTGTCCCAAGGAGGGTCTACAGCAGCACTTAGATCTCCTGTCCCAAGGAGGGCCTACAGCAGCATAGATCTCCTGTCCCAAGGAGGGCCTACAGCAGCATTAGATCTCCTGTCCCAGGAGGGCCTACAGCAGCGTAGATCTCCTGTCCCAAGGAGGGGCCTACAGCAGCACTTAGATCTCCTGTCCCAAGGAGGGCCTACAGCTGCACGTAGATCTCCTGTCCCAAGGAGGGCCTACAGCAGCACTTAGATCTCCTGTCCCAAGGAGGGCCTACAGCAGCACTTAGATCTCCTGTCCCAGATTCTGGAGGGCCTACAGCACGTTGATATCTCCTGTAAGAGGCCTAAAGCACGGTTCAAGATCTCCTGTCCCAAGGGCCTATAAATTTAGATTTCCTGTCCCCAAGGGAGGGCCTACAGCAGCACGTAGATCTCCTGGCCTAAGGAGGCCTACAGCAGCACTTAGGTCTCACCTGTCCCAAGGATATCATTTGGCAGCACTTAGATTTCCTTCCCAAGTGATAATAGATCTCCTGTCCCAAGTGAGGGCCTATTATTGTCAGCATTAGATCTTGTCTTTACATAAGGGCCTAAATCATATTCTTGATGTAATATTGTCTTTAGATATACTAAATCATATTCTTGATGGGCCTAATCTTGTCTTTACATAGACAAAATATTCTTGATGTAATCAGTTGCCATATACTAAATATATTCTTGATGTAATCTTGTCTTTACATATACTAAAGAACTATTCTTGATGTAAAAATCAGCTTTACATAGTGTACGTGATACAAGTTGAATAATATATCATTTACAAGTGAAATGCAGCGTGTAGGTTACTCATGACTTTAATAGACAGAATAACGGTACATGGAAATAACTGATACTGACAAAAACAACAGAGCCCAGACGTGAAATTAATTACAGCCTATCTGGTGACTACAACACAGAGACAGGAACAAGCACCCACAAAATACAAGCGAAAGTCAGGCTGTCTAAATACGGTTCCCAATCAGAGACAACGATAAGCACCTGACTCCAATTGAGAATCGCCTCAGGCAGCCAAGCATATACCACACCTAATCAGCCGCGATCCCAAATGCTACAAACCCAATACGAAACATATAAACCCATGTCACACCCTGGCCAACCCAAACATATACTTGATGTCATCTTGTCTTTACATATACTAAATCATATTCTTGTCTTTACATATACTAAATCATATTCTTGTCTTTACATATACTAAATCATATTCTTGTCTTTACATATACTAAATCATATTCTTGTCTTTACATATACTAAATCATATTCTTGATGTCATCTTGTCTTTACATATACTAAATCATATTCTTGTCTTTACATATACTAAATCATATTCTTGTCTTTACATATACTAAATCATATTCTTGTCTTTACATATACTAAATCATATTCTTGTCTTTACATATACTAAATCATATTCTTGTCTTTACATATACTAAATCATATTATTGTCTTTACATATTGTAACGGGGTTCGTCTGTTGAATGAAGAAAGTTGGACCGAAATGCAGCGTGTAGGTTACTCCATGACTTTAATGAACAGAATAGCGGTACATGAAATAACTGAAATACAAAAACAACAGAACGGAACGTGAAACTAATTACAGCCTATCTGGTGACTACAACACAGAGACAGGAACAACCACCCACAAAATACAAAGCGAAACTGAGGCTGTCTAAATACGGTTCCCAATCAGAGACAACGCGAAGCACCTGACTCTAATTGAGAATCGCCTCAAGCAGCCAAGCCTATACCACACCCCTAATCAGCCGCGATCCCAAATACTACAAACCCCAAAACGAAAACAATATATAAACCCATGTCACACCCTGGCCAACCCAAACATATAACAAAAACACAAAATACAATGACCAAGGCGTGACAGAACCCCCCTATAAGTGCGGACTCCCGGACGCACCTCAAGAGCATAGGGAGGGTCCGGGTGGGCGTCTGTCCATGGTGGCGGTTCTGGCTCGGGACGTGGACCCCATCCATTAATGTAATAGTTCCTCCCCTTGCGTCCTGGGGTAATCCACCCTCGCCGACCATGGCCTAATAGTCCTCACCCAGATCCCCACATAACTGAGGAGCATCTCGGGACAGAGGGGCATCTCAGGACAGAGGGGCATCTCAGGACAGAGGGGCATCTCAGGACAGAGGGGCATCTCAGGACAGAGGGGCATCTCAGGACAGAGGCAGCCCAGGACTGAGGGGAAGCCCGGGACTGAGGGGAAGCCCGGGACTGAGGGAAGCCCGGTACTGAGAGGAAGCCCGGTACTGAGAGGAAGCCCGGTACTGAGAGGAAGCCCAGTACTGAGAGGAAGCCCAGTACTGAGATGAAGCTCAGGCAGGTAGTAGGCTCCAGTAAATCCTGGTTGTCGGGCAGATCTAGAAGAGACTGGTTGTCTGGCGGCGCTGGGCTGACTGGCGGCGCTGAACAGGCGAGGCGCACTGGAGGCCTGGTGCGCGGTGCTGGAACTGGTGGTACTGGATCTTAGGACACGCACAGGAAGCCTGATGCGGGGAGCTGGAACTGGTGGTACTGGATCTAGGACACGCACAGGAAGCCTGATGCGGGGAGCTGGAACTGGTGGTACTGGATCTAGGACACGCACAGGAAGCCTGATGCGGGGAGCTGCTACCGGAGGACTGGTGTGTAGAGGTGGCTCTGGATAGACCGGACCGTGCAGGCGCACTGGAGCTCTTGAGCACCGAGCCTGCCCAAGCTTACCTGGCTCGATGCCCACTCTAGCCCGGCCAATAGGAAGGGCTGGTATGTGCCGCACCTGGCTCTGCACCCGCACTGGAAACACCGTGCGCTCCATAGCATAACACGGTGCCTGCCTGGTCTCTCTAGCCCAACAGTGAGCACAGGGAGTTTGCGCAGGTCTCCTACCTGGCATAACTATTCTCCCTTCTAGCTCCCCCAATAATTTTTTGGGGCTGCTTTTCCGGCTTCCAACCGCATCGCCATGCTGCCTCCTCATACCTGCGCCTCTCCGCTTTAGCTGCTTCTATTTCTTCCTTGGGACGGCGATATTCTCCAGGCTGAGCCCAAGGTCCTTTACCGTCTAATTCCTCCACCCATGTCCAATTCTCCAAGTGGTGCAGCCTCTCCCACTGCAACTGCTCTTCACGATTAACAGGAGAGTAGGCTCAGGTCTGACTCCTGACTCAGCCACTCTCTCTCTGCGCTTTCCCCCAATAAATATTTGGGGGTTACTTTCATTTTGCGCTCTGCGTCGCTGTGTTTTCCTTTTAGACTCCATTCGTCTATAGCCCTCTTCGCATTGCTGCAGGGAATCCCAGGCGGGCTCCTGCACTCGCTCTGGGTCGGCCGCCCACCTGTCGATTTCTTCCCACGTCGTATACTCCATGCTTCTGCTGTCCATAACGTCTTCCTTTAGCTCCTGCCAGTTTACACACTGCTCGGTCTGTGAGTGGTGGGTGTTTCTGTAACCGCATTCGTCTGTTGAATGAAGAAAGTTGGACCGAAAATGCAGCATGTAGGTTACTCATGA
>NW_025755570.1:0-7619 GCF_021184085.1 Oncorhynchus gorbuscha
TAATGTGAGGACTAACCATTTCATCTTTGTGAAGCCAAATTAGATGAACTATGTGTATTTCGTACTGACCTGAGGATGCTTTTAAAAAACAGGGATGGGAGACTAATACAAACGCATTGATTGGAATTGGAGCAAATAACCTGAACCAAACAATGGACGGAGGTCAAAGAAAACATTCAAAGAATTTTAATGACTGAAAAAAAAACTCTTGAAGCGATTTGTGTCAAAACACCTAAACAAGAAAAAATAATGCCTTTGTTACCTGGCGACAGTCAGCACAGGACACAAACTCTTTTGAGGTTGTTTATTATGTCGAAGCTTAAATAAAAAATTATAATATAGGAGAAAAATCCCTGCAAGGTGAAGTCCCCATAAAGTAACATTCAGTCTAAACCACCATCAAGTGAAATGCATATGTTAGTAAAGTGTATAAAAACAATATAATTACAATACGTACAAAGTGAAATGCATAAAGGGTTGTTTTTGTAGTGGCTCTGCTTTAAATATACTGTCCACGTGATACCCAGTCAGGCCTGGGCAACTCCAGTCCTCGGGGCCTGATTGGTACCACACTTTTCCCCCATCCCTAGCAAACACACCTGATTTAAACTAATTGCATTCAAAACTGAAGATCATGATTAGTTTATTATTGGAGTCAGGTGTGTTAGCTTGGGCTTGGGGCCAAAGTGTGACACCAATCAGGCCCCCGAGAACTGGAGTTGCCCAGGCCTACATGGAACACTAGATCCTTATCTCACCCATACAGCAGCTCCAAATGATGTTATCATCGACTCCACATGGAACACTACATCTTAGCAGTTTCAAATTATGTTATCATCAACCCCTGAGAGCACTGGTATTCATCTAGCAAGAAGCTAACATCCTCATGTCAATCAATCTAAAGTAAAGTTGGACTCATGATGAATGTCAACAGCTCTCCAGTGTAATTGCTTGCTCTTACTCTTACACACTGAGCATGCACTATCCCATAACCGTTTGCATACATTATTTCTGGCTCTTTTAATGGGACAGTGCCATCTAGTGGATATAAAGGAATACAGCTACGTGCTTTTACCACCTGGCTACACCTGGACTAGAGTTTGTAATGAATTCAACTCAAATTAAAAAAGTAAACAAAAGGACCCTACAACAACTTCCAGTAAGATACTGCATTTATTGTTACAAATCCGAGTCACTTTGAAATGTTTGTTTTCTTGTTGTAACACAACACAGTGGGGCCTAAATGTCTTTGTGTGACAGAAATATAACACAAACAATATCCTACATAATTACTAATATCATTTCTTTATTGTCTTGACATTCTAAGGTCCTGTGGAAAAACATAAAAATGAACTTAAAGAAGACAAAGGCTCTTGCTTTTGTGGGCAGTCTTTCAAGGCTGGTGGCGGACCCCCAGTAAGACCAGAGACGGATGAGCTGGGGGACTTTTTGACCGAGATCATTGATAGCCAAGCAACCCCTGGAAGGTATCGCCGACTTGAACATTTGGACAGTTCAGACAGGGGACCGTTCATACCTTCATTTCCAGGACATATTCAGTCAACATGTGCCATCCCGGACTGCAGGGAATATGTCATGTAGCCATCATCTCTTGCACTCCCATGTCATAGCCAGTCATCTCTTACACTCCCATGTCATGTTTCCAGTCATCTCTTACACTCCCATGTCATGTTGCCAGTCATCTCTTGCACTCCCATGTCATGTTGCCAGTCATCTCTTGCACTCCCATGTCATGTTTCCAGTCATCTCTTACACTCCCATGTCATGTTGCCAGTCATCTCTTGCACTCCCATGTCATGTTGCCAGTCATCTCTTGCACTCCCATGTCATGTTTCCAGTCATCTCTTGCACTCCCATGTCATGTTGCCAGTCATCTCTTGCACTCCCATGTCATGTTTCCAGTCATCTCTTCACTCCCATGTCATGTTGCCAGTCATCTCTTGCACTCCCATGTCATGTGATCATCTCTTGCACTCCCATGTCATGTAGCCAGTCATCTCTTACACTCCCATGTCATGTTTCCAGTCATCTCTTGCACTCCCATGTCATGTTGCCAGTCATCTCTTGCACTCCCATGTCATGTTGCCAGTCATCTTCTTGCACTCCCATGTCATGTAGCCAGTCATCTCTTACACTCCCATGTCATGTTTCCAGTCATCACTTGCACTCCCATGTCATGTTGCCAGTCATCTCTTGCACTCCCATGTCATGTTGTCAGTCATCTCTTGCACTCCCATGTCATGTTTCCAGTCATCTCTTGCACTCCCGTGTCATGTTGCCAGTCATCTCTTGCACTCCCATGTCATGTTGCCAGTCATCTCTTGCACTCCCATGTCATGTAGCCAGTCATCTCTTACACTCCCATGTCATGTTGCCAGTCATCTCTTGCACTCCCGTGTCATGTTGCCAGTCATCTTCTGCACTCCCATGTCATGTTGCCAGTCATCTCTTGCACTCCCATGTCATGTTTTCAGTCATCTTGCACTCCCATGTCATGTTGCCAGTCATCTCTTGCACTCCCATGTCATGTTGCCAGTCATCTCTTGCACTCCCATGTCATGTTTTCAGTCATCTCTTGCACTCCCATGTCATGTTTCCAGTCATCTCTTGCACTCCCATGTCATGTTGTCAGTCATCTCTTACACTCCCATGTCATGTAGCCAGTCATCTCTTTACACTCCCATGTCATGTTGTCAGTCATCTCTTGCCTCCCATGTCATGTTGCCAGTCATCTCTTACACTCCCATGTCATGTTGTCAGTTCTCTCTTCCCATAAGAAAAAAATGATGTAATAAACGTAACTCTTGAACATATAATGTTTTCTAGTTGCAGCAATGTCATCATTTCTCGAGGTAGATGATTACCATATATTGATCACCATAGCTTGATCACCATCATCCTCCTCATCTTCAATGTGAGGATCTGGGCAGCAGGGCTGTTTGAGGTCATTGTGAAGGAAAGGGAAGCCAGGCTGTTTGAGGTCATTGTGAAGGACAGGGAAGCCAGGCAGTTTGGGGTCATTGTGAAGGAAAGGGAAGCCAGGCAGTTTGGGGTCATTGTGAAGGAAAGGGAAGCCATGCTGTTTTGGGGTCATTGTGAAGGAAAGGGAAGCCAGGCAGTTTGGGGTCATTGTGAAGGAAAGGGAAGCCAGGCTGTTTGGGGTCATTGTGAAGGAAAGGGAAGCCAGGCTGTTTGAGGTCATTGTGGAGGAAAGGACAGCCAGGCTGTTTGAGGTCATTGTGAAGGAAAGGGAAGCCAGGCTGTTTGAGGTCATTGTGGAGGAAAGGACAGCCAGGCTGTTTGAGGTCATTGTGAAGCCCTGGGAAGCCATGTTGTTTGAGGTCATAGTGAAGCCCTGGGAAGCCATGTTGTTTGAGGTCATTGTGAAGCCCTGGGAAGCAATGTTGTTTTGAGGTCATTGTGAAGCCCTGGGAAGCCATGTTGTTTGAGGTCATTGTGAAGCCCTGGGAAGCCATGTTGTTTGAGGTCATTGTGAAGCCCTGGGAAGCCATGTTGTTTGAGGTCATTGTGAAGCCCTGGGAAGCCATGTTGTTTGAGGTCATTGTGAAGCCCTGGGAAGCCATGTTGTTTGAGGTCATTGTGAAGCCCTGGGAAGCCATGTTGTTTGAGGTCATTGTGAAGCCCTGGGAAGCCATGTTGTTTGAGGTCATTGTGAAGCCCTGGGAAGCCATGTTGTTTGAGGTCATTGTGAAGCCCTGGGAAGCCATGTTGTTTGAGGTCATTGTGAAGCACTGCTCTTGCAATTATGACAATGCAGCATCTTCTTGGTTGAAAGTGCAATGTGTTTCTGAGACACTGGAAGTGCCTCTTCCATACAACAAACATGTGCTCCACTCCACCTCTGGTGCGGATATGAGCTGGGTTGTACCGTTGTTGCTTAGCTCCTATTGCATCAAGATAAGGAGGTGAACAAGAAGTTGGTCTGTGCGTACCCACTGTTACCATGGATACCCACTGTCACCAAGTCTGATTCCACTATGTTGTCCTCCTTTGAGCTGAGCATACAAAGAGGAATGTTGGAAAACCCTTGAGTCACGTGCACACGTTGGAAAACCCTTTTTCAACGTGCAACAATGTTGAAGATCTGCAAAATTGGGAGTGCACACATTTTGTACATTTATTGAGAACCAGTTTTTATTCCTTTACTCCTCATCTGCTGTAGAGGGACACTTGATGGGAATATGACATTCATCTATAAAGCCGATGACTCCTAGGATAGAAATCTACCTTGTAGTTGGCCTGGGCAGCAGCATCAGGAAATGTTATGTAATTCTGCATACATTCTGTTCACTTACACTACACAAATCTCCTGTTTCTACACCTGCATTGCTTGCTGTTTGGGGTTTTTAGGCTGGGTTTCTGTACAACACTTTGAGATATCAGCTGATGTACGAAGGGCTATATAAATACATTTGATTTGATTTGTTTCACGATGGAAGGTTCCAGATGCCAAAAACCTCAAGGTGATCAGTACTTCTAAGGAAGGAGGGATAGGCCTTCCCTAAGAGAGTCAGATAAAAGCCTTGGCTCAAGGTGATCAATACATGTAGGGGAGGGAGCCTTCCCTAAGAGAGTCAGATAAAAGCTCAAGGTGATCGGTACATGGAGGGAGGGAGGGGCCTTCCCCAAGAGAGTCAGATAAAAGCCTTGGCTCAAGGTGATCGGTACATGGAGGGAGGGAGGGCCTTCCCCAAGAGAGTCAGATAAATCAAGGTGATCAATACATGTAGGGGGAGGAGGGGCCTTCCAAGAACCAGATGAAAGCCTTGGCTCAGGTGATCGGTACATGGAGGGAGGGAGGGGCCTTCCCCTAAGAGAGTCAGATAAAAGCCTTGGCTCAAGGTGATCAATACATGGAGGGGAGGGAGGGGCCTTCCCTACAAGAACCAGATGAAAGCCTTGGCTCAAGGTGATCGGTACATGGAGGGGAGGGAGGGCCTTCCCCTACAAGAACCAGATGAAAGCCTTGGCTCATGGTGATCAGTTCTTGTAGGGAAGGAGTCCAGGATTAGGCTTAATCTATGTCTGTGAAATCTACCCACAGAGTTCAGTTTTCAGGGTGCCATATCAATTCAATTCAATTCAATTCAATTAAATTCAAAAGGGCTTTATTGGCATGGGAAACATGTGTTAACATTGCCAAAGCAAGTGAGGTAGATAATATACAAAGTGAATATATAAAGTGAAAACAACAAAATTAACAGTAAACATTACAAATGTCATATTATATATATATATACAGTGTTTTAACAATGTACAAATGGTTAAAGGATACAAGATAAAATAAATAAGCATAAATATGGGGTTGTATTTACAATGGTGTTTGTTCTTCACTGGTTGCCCTTATCTCGTGGCAACAGGTCACAAATATTGCTGCTGTGATGGCACACTGTGGAATTTCACCCAGTAGATATGGGAGTTTTTTCAAAATTGGATTTGTTTTCGAATTCTTTGTGGATCTGTGTAATCTGATATCTATGATATCATCATTTAACGGTGGACCAGTGGGTCATTTCACCAGAGAAGGGCAATATAGGATTGGGTGCTGCTGCCACCTAGCGGTCAGAAACGGTACTGGCTATGTCAGGTCCACACTGTACAGCAGGGATCATCAACTTCTAGATTCTGCCTAAATTATTTTTTTGTTGAGTTGATGGTGGTGGGCCGGAACATAATTACAAATCATTTGTAGACTGCAAATTGACGAAAGAATCCCTAACAGATATTGACTAAAAACATAATCATTTCAAACCTTGTTTACGTTCGTACACGTCTCTCTATTATGCGTGGGAATATTTGGGAACAGATTTCTTAAATTAAAAATCACTTGGAGCTGATTTCCTGGTGTTTTTTACAATATTTGCATATCCAACAATGAAAATAAATATATATATATTTTTTTAACAGTTTTTGTGTTTTTTGCTCAGGTCTCATTTGGGGGCCAAATGAGACCACCAGTTGGGGAACACTGCTGTACAAAATGTATTTATGGTAGTCTACACACCCATATTCTGTGCGCTTTATGAACTGAAAAGCATCCCTCACATTCATTCGGATGGCAATAGGTTGTGGAAATGACCTTCAGTAGCCTAAACAACATTGGCAAAAGGTGTTAGTTAGCCTATTATTAAAATACGAAGCAATAAGTAGCCTAGCATAGGCTACGGCTTTTAGCCTACTTGTTGTGATTACACTTACTTTTCGGTATTATAACATTTTATAGACAGTGCCTATAAAATACAATTGGGCATATATGCATATATAGGATACAATGAATGTATTATTGGGAATACATCTGAAACGACACACTAGGGCTATTCCCATGCTCTGTTGAGAATAAAAGCACAGAATGTATTGATGACAGCCCGGTGCTGCTTCTCAGCCTGTCGTCATCGCGTTGAATCCTTAACGGACGTATTAACGTTCAGGCCCTGTGCGTAACGTGTGTAGGCTATGCAGACCCAGAACCAGCAGCGTCGGTGATCTCATCCGGTTAACGGACTACTCATCGGTTAACGGACTAAAGAAAGGATGAAAGGATGAGGCTTGAGAAAACTTTTACAATGTCGTTACCGAAATACCGTGACAGGTGTAATGCAACAGTGAAGATATCTTGTCGCTCTCGCCATGCGGATAGCCTGGTTAGAATTATTGTAAGCTAATGTATGTCCGGTCAGCTGTTTTATTCACCGAGACAGCAGCATCACCGGAACGATATTTTCGAGACCTACAGACCTTTATACCGGCGATCGGACCACCACAAACGGGCAGGACTAACGGAGAGGAGGACGCAGAGATAGAATAAAGAGTGTGAGAAGAGAAGAGATGGAGTTTAAGCAGCTGGTGGAGGTGGCGGAGAAGTGGTGTTCGTCGGTTCCGTTCGATCTGATCTTCGCGGAGGAGGATGATGAGAGAAGACTGGACTTCTACGCAGAACCGGGAATCTCTTTCTATGTCCTTTGTCCGGATAACATGACGGGAGGGATTGAGCATTTCGTAAGTGTGTGTTCGCGCGCGCACGCGTACGCGTGTGTGGTTTCGGTGTTTTGAGGTTTGCCTCTCGGGTCCCCCGGCGCAGTGTGTCTGTGTGTGCGCAACGGGAATGATGTCACTGCACCTGACAATAGCACGCATGTTGTTTTGGCAGCATTATTTAGGCCGCCTGTCCTGCGCATGGACACAAGCCTGCAATAGCAGTGCGTTTGTTGTTTTGTTAGAGAAGCGTCCACTGCTCTCTTGTCCCCACTTTCCATCAGCCCGCCGGGGTCAGAGGGCAGGGACCACAATTCTCTGGCCCAGCGCCAGGCGAAAATAGGCAGCAGCCGTGGTACCAGAAGGTCTCAGAGCCATGCTTCCCTCCTTAGCAACTGGCTGTAATACTTCATGTTGTATACATTTTATATGCAAATATGTAATGCAAGTGGAGCGTCACTCAGCTCCTCCCCTCTCTGGTCTGTCTGTGAATGTTTACTGCACTAGGCCCCATCCTACCCTTCCCATCGCCCCACTTCTCACCCTCCTCTCTCTATCTCACTATCACTCTCCTTTCTCTCATACCTCCATCTTCTTGTTATTGT
>NW_025755571.1:0-7619 GCF_021184085.1 Oncorhynchus gorbuscha
CAGGTAGAGACACAGGTCAGGAAGACAGGCAGACAGGTAGAGACACAGGGCAGGAAGGCAGGCAGACAGGTAGAGACACAGGTCAGGAAGGCAGGCAGACGGGTAGAGACACAGGGCAGGAAGGCAGGCAGACGGGTAGAGACACAGGTCAGGAAGACAGGCAGACAGGTATAGACACAGGTCATGAAGACAGGCAGACAGGTAGAGACACAGGTCAGGAAGACAGGCAGACAGGTAGAGACACAGGTCAGGAAGGCTGGACTATCACTCCAAGATCATCCACGAACACCTACACCCTACGCACTTGTGGAGATCTGAAAGGATTTGATTGGTATAAGCAGTATGGTGAAACATCCACCTAGCCTATCAGAGTTGAAACAGATGGACAAGTGAAACAGACGTACAGGGGAAACAGATAGACAGGTGAAACAGACAGACAGGTGAAACAGACAGACAAGGGAAACAGACGTACAGGGGAAACAGATAGACAGGTGCAACAGATAGACAGGTGAAACAGACAGACAGGTGAAACAGATAGACAGGTGAAGCAGACAGACAGATTAAACAGACAGACAGGTGAAACAGGTGAGTAACAGGCTACTCGGTAAGGGAGAGACTGGAAATGCTGGACTCATAGAATAATGATTCCTAGCTGAAGACAGTCTCTAAGCATCTGTTGTGAATCTGATGGGCTCATAGAATAATGATTCCTAGCTGAAGACAGTCTCCAAGCATCTGTTGTGAATCTGATGGACTCATAGAATAATGATTCCTTCAGCTGAATACAGTCTCTAAGCATCTGTTGTGAATCTGATGGACTCATAGAATAATGATTCCTAGCTGAAGACAGTCTCTAAGCATCTGTTGTGAATCTGATGGGCTCATAGAATAATGATTCCTAGCTGAAGACAGTCTCCAAGCATCTGTTGTGAATCTGATGGACTCATAGAATAATGATTCCTTCCTAGCTGAATACAGTCTCTAAGCATCTGTTGTGAATCTGATGGACTCATAGAATAATGATTCCTAGCTGAAGACAGTCTCTAAGCATCTGTTGTGAATCTGATGGACTCATAGAATAATGATTCTAGCTGAAGACAGTCTCAAGCATCTGTTGTGAATCTGATGGACTCATAGAATAATGATTCCTAGCTGAAGACAGTCTCTAAGCATCTGTTGTGAATCTGATGGACTCATAGAATAACGATTCTAGCTGAAGACAGTCTCAAGCATCTGTTGTGAATCTGATGGACTCATAGAATAATGATTCCTAGCTGAAGACAGTCTCTAAGCATCTGTTGTGAATCTGATGGACTCATAGAATAATGATTCCTAGCTGAAGACAGTCTCCAAGCATCTGTTGTGAATCTGATGGACTCATAGAATAATGATTCCTAGCTGAAGACAGTCTCTAAGCATCTGTTGAGAATCTGATGGACTCATGGAATAATGATTCCTAGCTGAAGACAGTCTCTAAGCATCTGTTGTGAATCTGATGGACTCATGGAATAATGATTCCTAGCTGAAGACAGTCTCCAAGCATCTGTTGTGAATCTGATGGACTCATAGAATAATGATTCCTCCCTGAAGACCAAATCTCTAAGCATCTGTTGTGAATCTGATGGACTCATAGAATAATGATTCTAGCTGAAGACAGTCTCCAAGCATCTGTTGTGAATCTGATGGACTCATAGAATAATGATTCCTAGCTGAAGACAGTCTCAGCATCTGTTGTGAATCTGATGGACTCATAGAATAATGATTCCTCGCTGAGAACCGTCTGTAAGCATCTGTTGTGAATCTGATGGACTCATAGAATAATGATTCTAGCGGAAGACAGTCTCTAAGCATCTGTTGTGAATCTGATGGACTCATAGAATAATGATTCTAAGCTGAAGACTGTCGCTAAGCATCTGTTGTGAATCTGATGGACTCATAGAATAATGATTCCTAGCTGAAGACAGTCTCTAAGCATCTGTTAGGAGATCAGTGGACTCATAGAATAATGATTCCTAGCGGAAGACAGTCTCTAAGCATCTGTTGTGAATCTGATGGACTCATAGAATAATGATTCCTAGCTGAAGACCGTCGCTAAGCATCTGTTGTGAATCTGATGGACTCATATAATAATGATTCCTAGCTGAAGACCGTCGCTAAGCATCTGTTGTGAATCTGATGGACTCATAGAATAATGATTCCTTGCTGAAGACCGTCTCTAAGCATCTGTTGTGAATCTGATGGACTCATAGAATAATGATTCCTAGCTGAAGACCGTCTCTAAGCATCTGTTGTGAATCTGATGGACTCATAGAATAATGATTCCTAGCTGAAGATAGTCTCCAAGCATCTGTTGTGAATCTGATGGACTCATAGAATAATGATTCCTAGCTGAAGACAGTCTCCAAGCATCTGTTGTGAATCTGATGGACTCATAGAATAATGATTCCTCGCTGAAGACCGTCTGTAAGCATCTGTTGTGAATCTGATGGACTCATAGAATAATGATTCCTAGCGGAAGACAGTCTCTAAGCATCTGTTGTGAATCTGATGGACTCATAGAATAATGATTCTAGCTGAAGACTGTCGCTAAGCATCTATTGTGAATCTGATGGACTCATAGAATAATGATTCTAGCTGAAGACAGTCTCTAAGCATCTGTTGGGAATCTGATGAACTCATAGAATAATGATTCCTTGCTGAAGACAGTCTCTAAGCATCTGTTGTGAATCTGATGGACTCATAGAATAATGATTCCTAGCTGAAGACCGTCGCTAAGCATCTGTTGTGAATCTGATGGACTCATATAATGATTCCTAGCTGAAGACCGTCGCTAAGCATCTGTTGTGAATCTGATGGACTCATAGAATAATGGTTCCTTGCTGAGAAACAGTCTAACATCTATTGTGAATCTGATGGACTCATAGAATAATGATTCCTAGCTGAAGACCGTCTCTAAGCATCTGTTGTGAATCTGATGGACTCATAGAATAATGATTCCTAGCTGAAGACAGTCTCTAAGCATCTGTTGTGAATCTGATGGACTCATAGAATAATGATTCCTAGCTGAAGACCGTCTCTAAGCATCTGTTGTGAATCTGATGGACTCATAGAATAATGATTCCTAGCTGAAGACAGTCTCTAAGCATCTGTTGTGAATCTGATGGACTCATAGAATAATGATTCCTAGCTGAAGACAGTCTCTAAGCATCTGTTGTTAATCTGATGGACTCATAGAATAATGATTCCTAGCTGAAGACAGTATCTAAGCATCTGTTGTGAATCTGATGGACTCATAGAATAATGATTCCTAGCTGAAGACCGTCGCTAAGCATCTGTTGTGAATCTGATGGACTCATAGAATAATGATTCCTAGCTGAAGACAGTCTCTAAGCATCTGTTGTGAATCTGATGGACTCATAGAATAATGATTCCTAGCTGAAACCGTCTCTAAGCATCTGTTGTGAATCTGATGGACTCATAGGGTGTGATTATTTTATGTCCCAAATGAGGATTTGTAGAATTATCAAAGGTGTATTTCCTGGTTGCTAAAAGTGGAATAGTTTGCCTAATTTCAGTTTATGTAACAATGTGTAGAGGATCATTGTACCATCTAAACGGCTGTGAAATATATTTTCAAAAACCCAAAATATTATTTTGTCAGCTGTTTGAAGCCCAGTGTTCAAAACGGAAAGTAAAGACTCAAAAACTAAACTTAAATCACTGTAAGCAGAGAAATGTCCTTTATAGAACAGATCTACCACTTCTTAGACTTGCTTTCAATTAGAATGACAAGATCTATAACTTACATTCTATGTTTATTTGGTCACGTCTCCCAAAAAATAATACATATTGCAGCTTTAAAACGTCTGTCTGGAGTTTATTGTACCAAAGAGAAACACAGGAAAGAAGACTTCAAAAACAGGCGTGTGATTGGACCACCAACATCGTCCGCAGTTCTGGCCCTCCTCTGCTTTTGTTATGCAGGTGAATGAGGACCCAAAAGCGACTTGGCGAAAACAGAGTCTTTAATCCAGTAAAGTAACTTTACAATCAAAAGACATAATTCTACTCGTAATGACGAGAACAGACTGGAGACTTGATCAAGAACTGCAGGTTGCCTCGGGAAGGCACTTGAACGTAGCAGACTCAGACACCTGCTCACCACGCAGCATCCGAGGGAAACACGACACGACAGGGCGATACATAGACACAGCACGGTGAACAATAGACAAGGATCCGACAGGGCAGGAACGGAAAACAAGGAGAGAAATAGGGACTCTAATCAGGGAAAAGGATCGGGAACAGGTGTGGGAAGACTAAATGATTGATTAGGGGAATAGGAACAGCTGGGAGCAGGAACGGAACGATAGAGAGAAGAGAGAGAGGAAGGGAGAGAGAAAAGAGGAACGAACCTAAAAAGACCAGCAGGGGGAAAACGAACAGAGGGAAAAGCAAAATGACAAGACAATCTAAGACAAAACATGACAGTACCCCCTCCACCGAGCGCCTCCTGGCGCTCTCGAGGAAGGAACACTGGCGGCACGGAGGAAATCATAGATCACAAACGGTCCAGCACGTCCGAAAGAACCCAACTCCTCTCCTCAGGACCGTAACGAAAAACGATAAAAAGGAAACTAGGTACTCTAAAAAAAAAAAAAATGAGACACGGGTAGAGAACTGAAAGCTTTAGAGCAAACAGGACCAAACAGGCCAGGAGAGTAACAACTAGGGACAGATTGAGACACAGCAAGGGCAGGAACAAGAACAGGAGAATGCGATGGCAGGGAACAGACTGAGACCCAGCAAGACCAGGAGCAGAAGCAGAAAAAAAAATTACCAGACTTCTGCGCGCAGTCTGAACACGCAGCCACGAACCGGCGCGTGTCACGCTCCTGGTAGGCCACCAAAACCCGCTAGCGAATAGAAGCAAAAGCGATGCAGAACGCCGGGATGGCCAGCTAACTTGGCAGAGTGAGCCCACTGAAGAACAGCCAGACGAGTAGAAACAGGAACGAAAAGAAGGTTACTAGGACAAGCGCGCAGCGACGCAGTGTGCGTGAGTGCTTGCTTAACCTGTCTCTCAATTCCCCAGACAGTCAACCCGACAACACGCCCAACAGGAAGGATCCCCTCGGGATCGGTAGAAGCCACAGAAGAACTAAAGAGACGGGATAAAGCATGAGGCTTGGTGTTCTTAGTACCCGGGCAATAAGAAATAACGAACTCGAAACGAGCGAAAAACAACGCCCAACGAGCATGACGCGCATTCAGTCGTTTGGCATAACGGATGTACTCAAGGTTCTCTTGGTCAGTCCAAACGACAAAAGGAACGGTCGCCCCCTCCAACCACTGTCGCCATTTGTCTAGGGCTAAACGGATGGCGAGCAGTTCGCGGTTAGCCACATCATAGTTACGTTCCGACGGTGACAGGCGATGAGAAAAATACGCACAAGGGTGGACCCCATCGTCAGTATCGGAGCGCTGGGACAGAATGGCTCTACGCCCCACCCCGACGCGTCAACCTCAACAATAAACGGTTTAGTGACGTCAGGTGCAACAAGGATAGGAGCGATGCAAAACGCTTGAAGAGAACAGGACAACAATCATACGACCGGTGAGGAGGAAGGGAGTTGGTTCTGGACCTGAAGACCGTGCGCAGACCATGGATACTCCTCCGGCACTCCCTGTCAAATCACCAGGTTCCTCCTGAGAAGAGGGGACAGAACAAACAGGGAGAAATAGCAGACATTAAACACTTCACATGACAAGAAACGTTCCAGGAAAGGATAGAATTACTAGACCAATCAAAAGAAGGATTATGACACACTCAGCCAGGATGACCCAAAACAACAGGTGTAAAAGGTGAACAAAAATCAAAAAAGAAATGGTCTCATCTATGGTTACCAGATACAGTGAGGGTTAAAGGTAGTGTTTCATCTAATATACTGGGGAGAGGACTACCATCCAAGGCAACATGACCGTGGGCTCCCTAACTGTCTGAGAGGAATTGTCATGTTCCTGAGCCCAGGCTTCGTCCATAAAACAGCCCTCCGCCCAGAGTCTATTAATGCACTGCAGGAAGTTGGCCGATCCGGTCCAGCATGGACCGGCAAAGTAGTACAGGTACTTGACGGAGAGGGACCGTCTAGTAGCGCTTATCAGTCGCCTCCGCTTACTGATGAGCTCTGGCCTTTAACTGGACATGAAATGACAAAATGACCAGCGGAACCGCAATAGGAGACAGAGGCGGTTGGTGATTCTCCGTCTCTCCTTAGTCGAAATGCGAATACCCCCCAGCTGCATGGGCTCAACACCTGAGTCAGTGGGGAAAGATGGTGTGTCGGAGAGGGAGACACAGTTAACGCGGAAGCTCTCTTCATGAGCCTCAGACGCAAGATCTACCCGCCGCTCAAATGTGCTGTAATAGCGAAATTAACTCAAAGACCACACTGGATTAACCTCCAGAGAGAATCTCATCCTTAACCTTAGCGTGGAGTCCCTCCAGAAAACGAGCGAGCAACGCCTGCTCGTTCCAGTTACTGGAGGCAGCAAGAGTGCGAAACTCTATAGAGTAATCCGTTATGGATCGATTACCTTGACATAGGGAAGACAGGGACCAGGAAGCTTCTTTCCCAAAAACTGAACGATCAAAACCCTTATCATCTCCTCTTTAAAGTTCAGATAATTGTTAGTACACTCAGCGCTTGCCTCCCAGATAGCTGTGCCCCACTGCCGAGCCCGACCAGTAAGGAGTGATATGACGTAGGCAATCCGAGCTCTCTCTCTGAGTATGTGTTGGGTTGGAGAGAGAAAACTATATCACACTGGGTGAGAAAGGAGCGGCACTCAGTGGGCTGCCCAGAATAACATGGTGGGTTATTAACCCTAGGTTCCGGAGGCTCGGAAGACCCGGAAGTAGCTGGTGGCACGAGACAAAGACTCTGATACTGTCCTGAGAGGTCGGAGACCTGAGCGGCCAGGGTCTCAACGGCATGTCGAGCAGCAGACAATTCCTGCTCGTGTCTGCCGAGCATCGCTCCCTGGAACTCGAGAGTAGAGTAGAGAGAATCCATAGTCGCTGGGTCCCTTCTTGGTCGGATCCTTCTGTTATGCAGGTGAATGAGGACCCAAAAGCGACTTGGCGAAAACAGAGTCTTTAATCCAGTAAAGTAACTTTACAATCAAAAGACATAATTCTACTCGTAATGACGAGAACAGACTGGAGACTTGATCAAGAACTGCAGGTTGCCTCGGGAAGGCACTTGAACGTAGCAGACTCAGACACCTGCTCACCACGCAGCATCCGAGGGAAACACGACACGACAGGGCGATACATAGACACAGCACGGTGAACAATAGACAAGGATCCGACAGGGCAGGAACGGAAAACAAGGAGAGAAATAGGGACTCTAATCAGGGAAAAGGATCGGGAACAGGTGTGGGAAGACTAAATGATTGATTAGGGGAATAGGAACAGCTGGGAGCAGGAACGGAACGATAGAGAGAAGAGAGAGAGGAAGGGAGAGAGAAAAAGGGGAACGAACCTAAAAAGACCAGCAGGGGGAAAACGAACAGAGGGAAAAGCAAAATGACAAGACAATCTAAGACAAAACATGACA
>NW_025755572.1:0-7619 GCF_021184085.1 Oncorhynchus gorbuscha
GTAAACAGTCTATTAACAGACAGTTTGAGAGGTAAACAGTCTATTAACAGACAGTTTGAGCAGTAAACAGTCTATTAACAGACAGTTTGAGCAGGTAAACAGTCTATTAACAGACAGTTTGAGCAGTAAACAGTCTATTAACAGACAGTTTGAGCAGTAAACAGTCTATTAACAGACAGTTTGAGCAGTAAACAGTCTATTAACAGACAGTTTGAGTAGTAAACAGTCTATTAACAGACAGTTTGAGTAGTAAACAGTCTATTAACAGACAGTTTGAGTAGTAAACAGTCTATTAACAGACAGTTTAAGTATTAAACAGTCTATTAACAGACAGTGTCAACAGTCTCAGCACACTGACCCAGATGTCTTTAGTCCATCTATATAGTTCAGACACAAGTGCAAAACATCATATTAATACCCCCACACACACACACACACACACACACACACACACACACACACACACACACACACACACACACACACACACACACACACACACACGCCTACCTGTTCACCTATTCACACACAGTCTGATAAAAGATGAGTGCACACACACCTTGAAGACGTCACAGTGGTTTTCCACCATAAACAGCACCAGCAGGTCAACCTTCCCCTTGGCCAGTCTCATGCTGTAGACGATGGCACTAGAGAAAGATCTCTTCACCGCCATCCTGTTCTCTACCTGGAAAACAACACCAGTTCACATCTACGTACATACAGAATATACAGAGTGGCTGCTAGATATGATCCTTGACCTCGGAGTAGTTTGGAAGACACAAACACACACAAACAGTCAGGGAGAGCTATAGCAGTATACACACACACACACACACCCCTCACCTCTTTGTGCAGTTTGACCTCCTGCGGTTTGGCAGCGACGGCCATGAATCGCAGCAGTCTGCGTAGCTCCTCTTTACTGCGAGAGTCCTGTAGTTTCAGACACAGCTGTAGGGCCTCCAGAGCCTGCTCCCTCTTCCCATTCACTATGGACACACAGAGAGGACAGGATAGCTGTTACTGTCCCTGACAGACTGGGAGGAATCACAGGTGTGTGAATTCATGAGAGAGGATCTTAGCCAAACTAGTTGATAAACCCAGGTGTGGCTCCAGGGTCCTCGCTGAGAGTCAGCAGAGAAATCTGAACCCCCCCTCTCTGTCCCCAGTCATGACGTTTGGGCTTTCACGTACTGGTTTAATCAGCTGAATGAATCCCTTGCATAATACTTGTTATTAAAAAGTCTAAACCCATTTCGACAGGGGAAATGCCCTAGAGCACATAGACCATGTATATGGCTGTCTCACCCAGTAGTTCAGAGATGCTGGAGTGGATGTCGAAGACGTGGTTGCTGAGTAGTGGAGGGTGCTGTGTCTCTCCATAGTGCTGGACCAGGATCCCATACACCAGTCTCTTACACTGGCCCTGGTCCTCACCGCGGCGGGGCAGACCCCTGCTCACCTCAACCACCAAGTCATCTGGCAGGAACTCTAGACAGTCCACCGCCGCCCGACACCACTCATCAGCCCTGGAGAGGGAGGGAGGAGATTATAAGTGATGTAAATGAAACTAATCTAAAGAGAGAGAGAGATAGTGAGAGAAAGCACGAGAGATCAGTGAGAGAGAAAGAGATCAGAGAGATGGAGAGAGAGAGATCAGAGAGAAAGACAGAAAGAGAGCTAGATCAGAGCGATAGAGAAAGAGATCAGAGAGATGGAGAGAGAGAGATCAGAGAGAAAGACAGAAAGAGAGCTAGATCAGAGCGATAGAGAAAGAGATCAGAGAGATGGAGAGAGAGAGAGATCAGAGAGAAAGACAGAAAGAGAGCTAGATCAGAGCGATAGAGAAAGAGAAGAGAAGAGGGTATTTTGCTTATGTTTATGATCTATTTCACTTGCTTTGGCAATGTAAACATAAGTTTCCCATGCCAATAAAGAGAGAAAGATCAGAGAGAGACAGACAGGATCAATCAAGCTGCTCTTGACTGTCAGACAACCACAGCCCAGTGACTGCATTCAGTTGGTCATTTGTCCCTGAGTGCCCGAGAGCCCTGGGGGCAGCATCAACACTGAGAGAGGCCCTCACTGACACGCACACAAACACCAGCTCCATTACATAACACTGCCCTGCTGTGATAGAGGCTACGCTAGGCGTCTGGCTGCAACATGTTGAAAGGCTGGACATACAATACACACGCCAACCAAAGCTTAACAAGTCTACCGGCCATACATTTCTGCCAGTCAGATAAATATGTAGACTGTGATTCACAGGGAGTGGAGAGAATGGAGATGTCACTTTATTAGAGACAGGCCTTCTGTGATCAAAATTATCTGCTTTATGTATAACATGAAATTTATTGAATGTGCTCAGCCAGCTTTAACTGTAGCTAGTCAGTCAATCAGCCTTATTTCTGTGAGTGTCCTTTCACTGTCCTTACCCATGCCTGGAACAAACAATTACATGGAAGAGGGTGGGGGGATGAGGAAGGAAAGAGAGACGGAGAGAAGTATTAGAAATAGGACTAGTAGTAGTAATAGTAGTAGTAGTATTACTAACATTAGTAGTAGTAGTAGTAGTAGTAGTAGCAGTAGTAGTAATAGTAGTAGTAGTAGTTTTACTAACATTAGTAGTAGTAGTAGTAGTAGTAGTAGTAGTAGTAGTAATAGATAGTAGTAGTAGTAGTAGTAGTAGTAATAGATAGTAGTAGTAGTAGGACTAATATTATTAGTAGTAGTAGGACTAATATTATTAGTAGTAGTAGGACTAATATTAGTAGTAGTAATAGTAGTAGTAGTAGCAGTAGGACTAATATTAGTAGTAGTAGTAGTAGGACTAATATTAGTAGTAGTAGGACTAATATTAGTAGTAGTAGTAGTAGGACTAATATTAGTACTAGAAATAGGACTAGTAGTAGCAGCAGTAGCAGGACTAATATTAGTAATAGTAGTAGTAGTAGTAGTAGTACTAATATTAGTAGTAGTAATAGTAGTAGTAGTAGTAGTAGTAAGTAATAGTAGTAGTAGTAGGACTAATATTATTATTATTAGTAGTAGTAGTAGTAGTAGTAGTAGTAGTAGTAGTAGGACTAATATTAGTACTAGAAATAGGACTAGTAGTAGTAGTAGCAGCAGTAGCAGGACTAATATTAGTAATAGTAGTAGTAGTAGTAGTACTAATATTAGTAGTAGTAATAGTAGTAGTAGTAGTACTAGTAGTAGCAGTAGTAGGACTAATATTATTATTAGTAGTAGTAGTAGGACTAATATTAGTAGTAGTAATAGTAGTAGGACTAATATTAGTAGTAGTAATAGTAATAGGACTAATATTAGTAGTAGTAATAGTAGTAGGACTAATATTAGTAGTAGTAATAGTAGTAGGACTAATATTAGTAGTAGTAATAGTAGTAGGACTAATATTAGTAGTAGTAATAGTAGTAGGACTAATATTAGTAGTAGTAATAGTAGTAGTAGTAGTAGGACTAATATTAGTAGTAGTAATAGTAGTAGTAGTAGCAGCAGTAGTAGTAGTAGGACAAATATTATTATTAGTAGTAGTAGGACTAATATTAGTAGTAGTAGGCCTAATATTAGTACTAGAAATAGGACTAGTAGTAGTAGTAGTAGCAGCAGTAGCAGGACTAATATTATTAGTAGTAATAGTAGTAGTAGTACTAATATTAGTTGTAGTAGTAGTAGTAGTAGCAGTAGTACTAGTAGTAGGACTAATATTGTGGTCCTTCTGTAGCTCAGTTGGTAAGAGCTAATATTGTACGTAGTAGTGGGTTCGATCCCGGGACTAATATTAGTAGTAGTAGTAGGACTAATATGACTGTAGTAGTTTGGATAGTAGTCTAGCTAAATGGCATATATTATTATTTATTATATTTAGTAGTAGTAATAATAGTAGTAGTAGTAGCAGTAGTAGTAATAGTAGTAGTAGTAGTAGCAGGACTAATATTAGTGGTAGTAATAGTAGTAGGACTAATATTATTAGTAGTAGTATTAATAGTAGTAGTAGTAGGACTAAGAGTAGTAGTAGTATGACTAATATTAGTAGTAGTAGGACTAATAGTAGTAGTAGGACTAGTAGTAGTAGGACTAATATTATTATTAGTATGGTAGAAGTAGGACTAAAAGTAGTAGTAGTAGTAGGACTAAGAGTAGTAGTAGTAGTAGTAGGACTAAGAGTAGTAGTAGTATGACTAATATTAGTAGTAGTAGTAGTAGTACTAATATTAGTAGTAGTAGGACTAATAGTAGTAGTAGGACTAGTAGTAGTAGGACTAATATTATTAGTAGTAGTAGTAGTAATAGTAGCAGAAGTAGTAGTAGGACTAATATTAGTAGTAGTAATAGTAGTAGTAGTAGAAGCAGTAGTAGGACTAATATTAGTAGTAGTAATAATAGTAGTAGGACTAATATTAGTAGTAGTAGTAGTACTAGTAGTAGCAGTAGTAGGACTAATATTAGTAGTAGTAATAGTAGTAGTAGCAGTAGTAGGACTAATATTAGTAGTAGTAATAGTAGTAGTAGTAGTAGCAGGACTAATATTAGTAGTAGTAATAGTAGTAGTAGTAGTAGTAGTAGTAGCAAGACTAATATTAGTAGTAGTAAAGTAGTAGTAGTAGCAGTAGTAGGACTAATATTAGTAGTAATAGTAGTAGTAGTAGGACTAATATTAGTAGTAGTAGTATTAATAGTAGTAGTAGTAGTAGTAGTAGTAGGACTACGAGTAGTAGTAGGACTAATATTATTAGTAGTATGGTAGAAGTAGGACTAAAAGTAGTAGTAGTAGTAGTAGTAGTAGTAGGACTAATAGTAGTAGTAGTATGACTAATATTATTAGTAGTAGTAGTAGTACTAATATTAGTAGTAGTAGGACTAATAGTAGTAGTAGGACTAATAGTGGTAGTAGTACTAGTAGTAGTAGTAGTAGGACTAGTAGTAGTAGGAGGACTAGTAGTAGTAGTAGGACTAGTAGTAGTAGGACGAGTAGTAGTAGGACTAGTAGTAGGACTAATAGTAGTAGTAGGATGAGTAGTAGTAGGACTAGTAGTAGTAGGACTAGTAGTAGTAGGACAAGTAGTAGTAGTAGGACTAGTAGTAGTAGTAGGACTAGTAGTAGTAGTAGAATGAGTAGGAGTAGGACTAGTAGTAGTAGTAGGATGAGTAGTAGAAGGACTAGTAGGACTAGTAGTAGTAGTAGTAGGACTAGTAGTAGTAGGACTACTAGTAGTAGTAGGACTAGTAGTAGTAGTAGAATGAGTAGGAGTAGGACTAGTAGTAGTAGTAGTAGTAGGATGAGTAGTAGTAGGACTAGTAGTAGTAGTAGGACTAGTAGTAGTAGTAGGACTAGTAGGACTAGTAGTAGTAGGAGACGTACTGTGCTTCGCTGAAGGCCTTCAGGACCTCTCTGTCCAGGTAGCTGGATGTGTAGAGCAGGTCTGGGTCACTGTCCATGCTGTGTAGAGGGGGCCTGGGTCGCTCCTCTCCCTCCAACAGACTCTCCAGAAGGGGGAGCTCTATCAGCTGCAGCAGCCTGAACACCGTCTGCTGGCGCCACACCTCACCCACCACTGAGGAAAACAGGAAGACAAGTCACTACAACGGACACTTTACCACACATACACACTACCAAAGTAACAAACACACACTGATAATCATTCAGGGACACATTTCTATGGACACTTACACTCCTGTGAGAGGCCGAGGTTGATCATCTGTGGGGTGATGGTTGAGGTGATGTTGAGGTTCCCCAACACGTCCTCTAGTGATTTGTCTGTTTTGACCGGAGAGTGGTTGATGGAGTACTGGTCCTCTTTACTGAGGACAACCATATTGAGAGAAATCAGTGGACATGATGGGGGCCAATCACAGACCTGTTATTACTGGAACTCAAAGCAGCATTTAGAACATGTTCAATCACAGGTGACCAGAATATGTCTACTTAGTGAAAGATGATTTGATGAAATAGGTGGGAAAACACATTTAGCAAAACAAATATTCTCGACCAATATCCTTCCACAATATCCTTCCACAATATCCTTCCACAATACCCTTCCACAATATCCTTCCACAATATCCTTCCACAATATCCTTCCATGCTCCTCTTTGGTTTTGATAGAATCAGTACATTTTACATTTTAAACACTGTACTTGGTGCAATCTTACTTTGCCTCAAGAGTGAGCTTGGTGTGTTTTTATATAAAACTCCTTGGGAGCACAGTTCACCTAAACGTGTGGCTCTGACATTTTATCTATCTCTACTGTACTCTACTCAATTCAAGGGGCTTTATTGGCATGGAAACATCTGTTAACATTGCCAAAGCAAGTGAAGTAGATAATATAAAAAGTGAAATAAACAATATAAATGAAGAGTAAACATTACACTCACAGAAGTTCCCAAAGAATAAAGACATTATAAATGTCATATTATCTATATATATATACAGTGTTGTAATGATGCACAAATGGTTAAGGTACAAAAGGGAAAATAAATAAGCATAAATATGGGATGTATTTACAATGGTGTTTGTTCTTCACTGGTTGACCTTTCTTGTGGCAACAGGTCACAAATATTGCTGCTGTGATGACACACTGTGGTATTTCACCCAGTAGATATGGGAGTTTATTAAAATCAGGTTAGTTTTCAATTTCTTTGTGGATCTATGTAATCTGAAGGAAATATGTGTCTCTAATATGGTCATACATTCGGCAGGAGAAGTGCTGCTCAGTTTCCACCTAATGTTGTGGGCAGTGAGCACATAGCCTGTCTTCCCTTGAGAGCCATGTCTGCCTTCGGCTGCCTTTCGCAATAGCAAGGCTTTGCTCACTGAGTCTGTACATAGTCAAAGCTTTCCTTAAGTTTGGGTCAGTCACAGTGGCCAGGTATTCTGCCACTGTGTACTCTCTGTTTAGGGACAAATAGCATTCTAGTTTGCCCTGTTTTTGTTAATTATTTTCAATGTGTCAAGTAATTATCTTCTTGTTTTCTCATGATTTGGTTGAGTCTAATTGTGTTGCTGTCCTGGGGCTCTGTGGGGTGTGTTTGTGTTTGTGAACAAAGCCCCAGGACCAGCTTGCTTAGGGGACTCTTCTCCAGGTTCATCTCTCTGTAGGTGATGGCTTTGTTTTGGAAGGTTTGGGAATCACTTCCTTTTAGGTGGTTGTAGAATTGAACGGCTATTTTCTGGATATTGATCATTAGCGGGTATTGGCCTAATTCTGCTCTGCATCCATTATTTGGTGTTCTACGTTGTACACAGAGGATATTTTTGCAGAATTCTGCATGCAGAGTCTCAATTTCGTGTTTGTCCCATTCTATAAATTCTTGGTTGGTGGCGACCTCACAACCATAAAGGGCAATGGGTTCTATAACTGATTCAAGTATTTTTAGCCAGATCCTAATTGGTATGTCCAACTATGTTCCTTTTGATGGCATAGAATGCCCTTCTTGCCTTGTCTCTCAGATCGTTCACAGCTTTGTGGAAGTTACCTGTGGGCGCTGATGTTTAGACCAAGGTATGTATAGTTTTTGTGTGCTCCAGGCAACGGTGTCTAGATGGAATTTGTATTTGTGGTCCTGGCGATTGAACCTTTTATAAATTTAAATGTTACCATTA